>NC_084710.1:24162856-24427856 GCF_033807575.1 Cydia pomonella | reverse complement strand
CCTAACCTAACCTAACCTAACCTAACCTAACCTAACCTAACCTAACCTAACCTAACCTAACCTAACCTAACCTAACCTAACCTAACCTAACCTAACCTAACCTAACCTAACCTAACCTAACCTAACCTAACCTAACCTAACCTAACCTAACCTAACCTAACCTAACCTAACCTAACCTAACCTAACCTAACCTAACCTAACCTAACCTAACCTAACCTAACCTAACCTAACCTAACCTAACCTAACCTAACCTAACCTAACCTAACCTAACCTAACCTAACCTAACCTAACCTAACCTAACCTAACCTAACCTAACCTAACCTAACCTAACCTAACCTAACCTAACCTAACCTAACCTAACCTAACCTAACCTAACCTAACCTAACCTAACCTAACCTAACCTAACCTAACCTAACCTAACCTAACCTAACCTAACCTAACCTAACCTAACCTAACCTAACCTAACCTAACCTAACCTAACCTAACCTAACCACCCTGCGTCGTAGCGACATCGTTTTCTTTGAGCTCCGCAGTAAAAAATTCGTGGACGTGGCAATTCTCGTCGTATCGAGACCAAACAAGTGTTGTTGTGTGCGGGACAGTGAGTGCCATCTATCGGATTGCAGTGCGTAAACGAGTGACCTCGGGAAAAACCGCTAAGTGCCCAAAACCGTGTTTTTAGAGGTTAAGTGATCATAAACACCGTTACGCTGCGTCACTGGACAGTGATACCGATAAGTGCGATACACCGTCAGAAGCGCCTCAACGAGCCCTGCACGCCGACACCCCACACGTGTCTGGGCGACGAACCGTCGGAGCACAATCCGCAGAAAAACAAAAACCACGTGGTGGCGTGGTCGGCGAACCAGAGGCGAGCGGCTCAAACACACAGCGCAGTCTCAAGCAGTGCATCTCTCCGAGTATAACGGTACTTAAAACAAAATTTTTGGACATATAGTTTCTGAGATATAGACTTTTTAAAATTCAAAATTCAACCTTAAATACTGAAAAATCTTCAGGCAGACCATATACTTTTTGGAGTGAAATCCTGTGCGCGCTAGCTGGGACAATAGACTATTAAAGTGTGGAAATTTTTTGGACAAAATTAGTTAGTAAAATTTTGAGTTTTCGAAAAATTTCGAAAAATACCAATTTTGAACATTTTTTGTGTGTGACTAATTTTGATTATCATTGTGTATTATAGCTGTATATTTTCTGTTATTTTTAAAATTTTTTGTGTATTTTTTACGTCAAGGGGTACCGAAGTTATTGAATTTTAACCTATTTTTGGCTATATATTCTAAATTAATATAAAATACTACTTTTTCTTGTTAAAACTAGCTTCAGAACTGCCATTTCACATCGGGAAACTAAAAACGCGGACCCCGTATCTTTTAATTTGGCCAGAAACCAGAAAAACGCCATTTTGTTTTTTCTGGTATCAAATTTCAAATTGCAAATACTCGGCAACCGCTTGACGTAAAAAAGTCGGATTTTCACCTAAGACAGTGTTTTTTGAGCAGAAACCAGTATTTTCAGGTTTCAGGTGAATATCTTGACTAAAATTTCTAAGGGTCGAGACCACCCCTAAGTGATAGAGGAGATAAGACGAGAGGCAGGGAAGAAAACCCGAACTTCCTCCGACCAGCGGTTCCCGAGATATCGGCCCTCAAACATTGCGTTTGACAGTTCGGCGGCCATCTTGCCTAATTTCAAGTTGCAATATCTCGGCAACCCAAGGGCCTAGAGGCTCGCGGTTTCTTCCCTGAAGAAAAGAGGAGGTCTATCTACCACCTTCGACCCATTTCAGGAATTTTCAGGTGATTATCAGTCTGAAAATTTCTGAAAAATTTCGAAGCCTGAAAGTGGTCTCAGCCGATAGATTAGGTTAAGTTTAGATAAGCCGTCGAAAATCCGGGCTTTCTACGACCCCAGGAACGGGAGATATCAGCGGTCAAAGTTGAACTTTGACAGTCCTCGCCGCCATTTTGGAAAAATTTAAACCGAGATATCTCCCAAACGGTAGGTCGTAGAGAGCTGGGGTTTTCTTCTAGGAAATCAGCGGGCACTACTCCGGGCGAGGAGAAACGTTTCAGACGTTTTCAGGACTTTTCAGGAAACTGAAAATCTGAAAAATTTTCCCGCCTGAAAGTGCTCCCATTAGATAGAGCTAGTCGAGCCCAGAAAAACGAGCCCAAGCGCGGACCTGTAGGGCCAGCGGAACCGGAGTTACAGACAGATACCCAATCCAGAAACCGGTTTCTGGAACGATACCAAAAACTTCAAGCCCTTGTAGCTCCGGAACCAGAAGGAACAGCAGGGCCGTGTTTGGTATCGTTGGAAAGGGCTCGAGGAGAGCTATCTACTGGACACAATAATTTGGCTCTACATAGAGTCCAAAATTTTTTGGTACATGCAAGTGACCTCTTCTTAGATATAAGTGATTGCTGTATCCATATACAGTGTTTAGACAGTAATCTGATAGTAGAGTCTGTGACTCTATATTTGTACCATAATAATATTTGACTTTACACTTTAGAATAAAATTGTGTTTACTCTTATTTTACAACTCTTCTCCACAACCATATACAAATTTGGTACTATCGCTCTAAAACAACTTTTCTTTCCTATATCTTCTATACAAACTCCTCTCTATTTCCTAATATCTTCTTCTCTACAAAAATAACGGACACGGAGAAGTCCTCCTGCATGTATCGGACGCCTACAGTTCAGGCAAAAACGTCACCAAAGGCAACAAGGGCCGACAAGACGTCAATGTCAACGTTTAGAACTCCCATTAAGAACGCAGCATCAAAGATGTCGCCCACGAAACCAGAAAAGACCAATCAGCCACCCTCAGTGAGAAGAAGCATCGGGGAATGGGAGTTGGGCAGGACGTTCCACCTGTCACCAAGCCCACCGTCGGAGGGGACCGCGGGTGCTGATGTGACATCTAAGCCAGCTCCCGCGGCCCTCCCAGCGCAGGGCCGTGGAAACCGATAGCACGCAAAAACAGACTCAGTCTGGCCCCCCGAAGGCCAAATCGGCCGCGTTCCCAAAAACCGCGGAGGCCAGACGACTCTTGGAAACAGCCAAGAGTCAGATGGAAAAATCGGGGAATATCAAGAGGGAAATAAAGGCCACGGTCACAGATGTGGTAGAGAAACTCTACAGGTTGGTGAGGGATGCGGAACAGGAGAAGAGACGCCCGGAGAAACCGCAACCCTGTTCAACTGAAACACAAGTCCCCAAACAAAACGCACCACAGACCCCAGGCCCAGAGAGCAGGCAGGACCTGGACCAGCAAAGATACGAGGAAAAAATCAAGGAAAATTCTAAATTGTTGATGGAAAACAATAAAATGATGGAAGAATTAAAAGACGAGATGAAAAACAGAGAGATACAATAGAAAAGATGACAGCGATGGGAACAACCTATGCGAGTGTAGCAGCAGCCCCAATTTCCGCAACAAACAGGAAACCAACTGTCGAGCGGAAAACACTACACTCAGTAATTGTCACCTCAAAGAACGAACTGGAGACCGGCGAGGAGGTTTTAGACAAAATAAGGAAGACGGTAGACGCCAAAGAAGGATGGATCAAGGTGGAGAAGGTACGCAAGGCAAAAGACAGGAAAATCATCATGGGATTTGGGACCAAAACCGAGAGGGACAAACTCAAAGACAAGCTCGGCAGGGCAGGTGTTGACCTAACTGTCGAAGAAGTCCAGAACAAAGACCCGCTACTGCTTCTAAGGGACGTCCTCTCAGTCAATACCGATGAAGATATCCTTGCGGCCTTCAGAAACCAGAACAGGGGGATCTTTAGCAACCTCACTGAAGAAGAAAATAGAATGACGGTCAAATTTAGGAGAAGGGCAAGGAACCCACACACGGGCCATGTCGTCGTTAGTGTCTCGCCAACCATATGGCAAAGAACCATAAACACAGGGAGTGTGCACATAGACCTGCAACGGATCAAGGTCGAGGACCAGTCCCCGTTGGTACAATGCACACGTTGCCTTGGCTTTGGCCACGGGAAAAGATTCTGCCACGAACCAGAGGATCTATGCAGCCACTGCGGTGGGCCCCACTTGAGGGCGACATGTGATGAATGGCTTGCCAGAGTGCCACCCAGGTGCAAGAACTGTACCAAAGCCAATCTGGAAGACACAGAACACGATGCCTTCAAACAGACATGCCCAGTACGCCGAAAATGGGATGCCCTAGCCCGGTCGACTGTTGCCTACTGCTAAGGGCACCCACGGCGAACATACCCCTTACCAAGTGGTTCAAGCCAATCTCCAGAGGAAAAGACTCGCAACAAATGAGCTCCTCTTGGAGGCAGCAAAACGCAAAATAGCATTGGCCCTAATACAAGAACCCTACGTCGGGGGAGCAAGGGAAATGAGGAGCTGGGCGGGAGTTCGTATCTTCCAGAATGCAGGAACTAAAGAGGGGATTGTGAAATCAGCCATAGCCGTTTTCAACAATGACCTAAATGTAACACAGTACCCAAAACTCACCACTAACAACATTACTGTGGTGGGGATAAGTACCAGCGCTTGGAAGATAACAATTGTCTCCTTCTATTTTGAACCCAACGAGCCAATAGAACCTTACCTGGAACACCTCACAAAAATAAAACAAAAAATAGGGTCAAGAAACTTTATCATCGGAGGAGACGCAAACGCGAAAAGCACTTGGTGGGGCAGCCTGGATATAGATCACAGGGGCACAAGTACACTGGCAACGCTCAATGAGCTCGACTTGCACATCATGAACAGAGGAACCACACCAACCTTCGACACCATCAGAGGCAAAGTGCGCTATAGCAGTCATGTAGACGTAACAGCCTGCTCTACAGACATAATGGACCTGGTAGACGACTGGAACATCAACGAGGGACTCACAAGCTCGGACCATAACGGAATCCAATTTAACATCTATCTACAAAAATCACCGGGAATTAAAATTAATAGAACAACAAGGATCTACCACACAAAAAAGGCCAATTGGATAATATTTCATGAGAAATTAAGACAATTGTTAACCGACAGAAACCTAACAAAATCAGAAATAGATGAAATTAGCACGGTGAGAGAAGTTGAAACAGCAGTCACAAGCTTCACGGAAATAATAACAGAAACATGCAACATAACACTCCCAAAAAAGAAAAACAATGAAAAACTTACCTTACCGTGGTGGTCCGAAGAGCTCAGCACGTTGAAGCACGAAGTCGCAACCAGGAAACGCAGGATACGCAACGCAGCCCCGGTGCGGAGATCGAAGGTCGTCGACGAGTACCTGGAAAAGAAAGAAGAGTATGAGTTACGAGCAGCCAAAGCCCAAGTAGAAAGTTGGAAGGAGTTCTGCAGGAAACAGGATAGAGAGGGAATGTGGGAAGGCATCTATAGAATCATCGGTAGGGTCACAAAAAGAGAGGAAGACACACCACTTGAGAAATGTGGAGAAACGCAGAGCGCGGTGGACTCGGCGAAGCTGTTAGCGGAGACTTTCTATCCGAAAGACCCACCTGACATCGACAACGAGCACCACCGCAATATTAGAGCAGAAGCTGAAAACGTAAACAGAGGAGAGCAACATGAAGTTTGCGAACCTCTTTTCACAATGGCAGAACTCAAGTGGGCTACGGAATCCTTCAACCCAAAGAAGGCGCCGGGAGCAGATGGTTTCACTGCTGATATATGTAACCATGTAATCCAGAGTGAACCAGGAATGTTTCTCGCTCTTCTCAATAAATGCCTGGAACTTCACCATTTTCCTTTAGCCTGGAAGGAAGCAACAGTAGTCGCACTGAGAAAACCAGGTAAAGAAGACTATACAAATCCAAAGTCATACAGACCGATCGGACTGCTTCCAATCTTCGGAAAAATCTACGAAAAACTCCTGGTAGCCCGACTAAAATTTTACCTTGTCCCAAAAATAAGCGCCCGTCAGTTTGGTTTCATGCCACAAAGGAGTACCGAGGACTCCCTCTATACCATGATACAACACATCAAAGAGAAATTACAAGAGAAGAAAATTGTCACCGTTGTGTCATTGGATATAGAGGGAGCCTTCGATAGCGCCTGGTGGCCGGCTATAAGAGTCCGCTTAGCTGAAGAAAACTGCCCACTCGACCTAAGAAAAGTCTTCGACAGCTACCTTAAAGACAGAAAGGTTAAAGTGAGATACTTGAGAGAAGAATATAGCATGGAAACCAACAAAGGGTGTGTGCAGGGGTCAATCGGCGGCCCAATGCTGTGGAACCTCCTGCTGGACCCACTCCTAAAAAGCCTAGAGAAAAAACAAGTATGGAGCCAGGCATTCGCAGACGACGTCGTCCTTGTCTTCGACGGGAAAACGGCTCTCGATATCGAGAGACAGGCAAATGCCACGCTTGAACATGTTCAGAGGTGGGGTGTGAACAACAAGCTCAAATTTGCCGCACATAAAACCGTAGGAATGGTCATCACGAGAAAGTTGAAATACGACACACCACGTCTGAACATGGGAGGGACGGATATCACCATGTCTGGAGAAATAAAGATGCTGGGTGTGACCGTTGACGATAAGTTAACGTTCAACACCCACGTAGCGAATGTCTGTAGGAAGGCGATAGGGATACACAAGCGTCTAGCCAGAGCAGCCAAAACCAGCTGGGGACTTCACCCAGAAATAATTAAAACCATCTATGTTGCGACAGTCGAGCCCATTGTTCTGTATGCCGCCAGTGTATGGGCACCTGCAGCCAACAAACTGGGAATTATAAAGCAACTTGGGACAGTCCAGCGCGGAATAGCACAAAAAATATGCAAGGCCTACCGCACAGTATCCTTGAACTCAGCCCTGGTGCTGGCAGGTATACTCCCACTCGACCTTAGAGTTCGAGAGGCAGCCGCCTTGTATGAAGCAAAGAAGGGTGTGCCAGTGCCGGGTCTGGGCGATTGGGAAGTTGAAAGAATGGCATCAGCAATGCAAATACCCCACCCTGCAGAACGTCAGGATGTAAAAGTGATACGCCTCCTAAACCAAGACGACGTAGATAGACACAGTGATTATGAGGTCAGGATATTTACGGACGGTAGCAAGATCGGTGGTGGAGTTGGGGCGTCATTGTCTATCTGGAAGGGAGAAGTCGAGACAAAAACGCGTAAACTAGCTCTGCCAAAGTTTTGCACCGTCTACCAGGCAGAGCTCTTAGCACTGTGCACAGCAACCAGAGAAGCGGTGAAGCACAAAGAAAAGACGTTCGGGATCTACAGCGACTCTATGGCAGCACTTCAGACCATTCAAAATCACGGATGTCTCCATCCCCTAGCAGTGGAAGCAAGAGAAAACATGAAGATCATATCTCTCAGTGGCAAAATATTGATTTGGCACTGGATCAAAGCACACGCAGGGCTGGAAGGGAACGAAAGAGCTGATGAGCTTGCAAAGAGAGCCGCTGCAGACTCCAAACGGAAACACGACTATGATCAATGTCCGATTGCGTACGTCAAGCGAAGCATTCGAATGGCAACGCTTGACGAATGGAACCAAAGATACAAGTCGGGTGAAACTGCTTCTACAACTAAGCTGTTTTTCCCAGATGTTGTGGCGGCATACAGTATAATTCGCAAAATGAAACCAACAAACGTTACGACACAGCTAATGACCGGGCACGGAGGGTTCTCCGAATACCTGAACCGCTTTAGGTGTAAGGAGAGCCCCTCGTGCATCTGCGATCCGGCAAAACACGAATCAGTAGAGCACGTACTACTGGAATGTCCGATACACGCAAAAGAGCGACTTGATTTCGAACAGGGAACGGCGATAAACCTAACATCCGAGGTAATAAGGGAACTAATTTCAGGAAAACATAGAGAGGAGTTTGTAAAATACTGTACGAAAATTGTAAAAATTGTAATCAATAGAAATAAAACTAGATAAGAAAGTTATGTTTGATTAATATAATAAGTATATTAAAATAAACATAAAAAATAGATTAAGGAATTAAAAATATGTAAATAGTGTAAGGAACAAATAGAAAATACTTACAAAGAGAGAAATGTAAAACCCGAACCACCTTGAATGTACAACCACCTGTGTTTTTGATTATTTATAAAACCCCATTGAAAGGACCATCAAACACACTCCCTGAAACAAATAAAGGAAAGAAATAAAATATAATAGAATAGGCACAGATAGCTGGGAGTCCCACCCAGAAAAAGCAATGCAAGATGATGAATGAAAGAAAGATAGTATGAAGCATGAAAGTGCGAGATGAATAATAGCGAGAACTGGTATGCAAGATTATCGATAAAATTGGCTCCGATCATGTCGGAGGATACAGAGGCAAAAAAAAAAAAAAAAAAAAAAAAAAAAAAAAAAAAAAACCTAACCTAACCTAACCTAACCTAACCTAACCTAACCTAACCTAACCTAACCTAACCTAACCTAACCTAACCTAACCTAACCTAACCTAACCTAACCTAACCTAACCTAACCTAACCTAACCTAACCTAACCTAACCTAACCTAACCTAACCTAACCTAACCTAACCTAACCTAACCTAACCTAACCTAACCTAACCTAACCTAACCTAACCTAACCTAACCTAACCTAACCTAACCTAACCTAACCTAACCTAACCTAACCTAACCTAACCTAACCTAACCTAACCTAACCTAACCTAACCTAACCTAACCTAACCTAACCTAACCTAACCTAACCTAACCTAACCTAACCTAACCTAACCTAACCTAACCTAACCTAACCTAACCTAACCTAACCTAACCTAACCTAACCTAACCTAACCTAACCTAACCTAACCTAACCTAACCTAACCTAACCTAACCTAACCTAACCTAACCTAACCTAACCTAACCTAACCTAACCTAACCTAACCTAACCTAACCTAACCTAACCTAACCTAACCTAACCTAACCTAACCTAACCTAACCTAACCTAACCTAACCTAACCTAACCTAACCTAACCTAACCTAACCTAACCTAACCTAACCTAACCTAACCTAACCTAACCTAACCTAACCTAACCTAACCTAACCTAACCTAACCTAACCTAACCTAACCTAACCCCGCCGTGTGGTGCCGGCGTAAGAATAGCACCACCCCATCTCGTCCCGTGGGTGTCGTACAAGGCGACTAAGGGAAAACCGACGGATGGGCAGCAGCGTCCGTCGAGTATTGTCATCAACATCTACTGCGGTCCCAAATCGTTCAATCAACTTAAACTTCCAAAACTAACCCCCATTCAAATCAAACCCCCCATCATTTCTATCATCTCTAACCCGCCGTGTGGTGCCGGCGTTTAGAATAGCACCACCCCATCTCATCCCGTGGGTGTCGTAAGAGGCGACTAAGGGAACACCGACGGATGGGCAGCAGCATCCGTCGAGAATTTCTATCAATACCTACTGCGGTCCCCTTTCGTATATCCAACAAAAAATCAAATCAACCAATCATATAAAACAAAGTTACAAACAAACCTACGTCTAACAACAACCATAAACAACAACAGCACAAATTCAAAAATCGCAACACAATTTAATTCTCGCAAAATTCCAAACCAATTATTATCTCACAAAACTCAACCAGGGCCCATGGTCGCCCGTACCCAATGCGGGGACCATGGGTTCAACAACAAAGCTCAAACACAAACATAACGCCGGGTCTCTAAACTGAGCATCACCATTGTTTTGACTGATGGTGATGCCGGACCCGGCATCGTATAAATCAAAACAGCCTCTCGAAACGTCACCGCGGACACAGGGTCGCCCGTATCATTAGCGAGGGCCCTGTGTCTTCAATCGACACTTATAAAACTTTAATAAAAAAAAACCTAACCTAACCTAACCTAACCTAACCTAACCTAACCTAACCTAACCTAACCTAACCTAACCTAACCTAACCTAACCTAACCTAACCTAACCTAACCTAACCTAACCTAACCTAACCTAACCTAACCTAACCTAACCTAACCTAACCTAACCTAACCTAACCTAACCTAACCTAACCTAACCTAACCTAACCTAACCTAACCTAACCTAACCTAACCTTTTTTTTTTTTTTTTTTTTTTTTTTTTTTTTTTTTTTTTTTTTTTTTTTTTTTTTTTTTTTTTTGTTGACGGAGTGAGGAATGCCTTTACGCATTTCTCCCCGACCGTGGGAAGGCCATATGGGGAGGGTATGTGGGACTCGCTCTCTCAGCCCTCTCTCCTAGTGAGGGAGGGGCGAGAGAGAATACCCACTAAACCTCACTCCGGCGTCACACCCTCTCAGACGTTTAGTGGGGGCATGATGGGCTCGCGCATTCATTCTACCACCATGCCCCCCGTCTCTTCCCGGCATTAGGCCAGGGAACCCGCACCAAAGGAGGGGAGAATCAGGGACGCTTCTGATTCCCCCCCCAGACGTGTAGGGCCGTGCAATGTGGGCCCCAACCCACTGGCCCTACCGAGGGAGGGCGCGATTCGCGGCAGCGTACCGTGCGCGCGCCCTCCCTCTTCGTCTGTGCCGGAGCGGTGGCGCGTCAGCCGCGTCTTCGCGCTCCCGCTCCGCTGCCTCCTTCTGCGAGATGACCTCCTCGCAGAAGGAGACTACTGCCTTCCATTTTCTCTCGCTGCCCAGCATGGCTGCAACGACACTGTGCAGCGAGAGATCCGTCGACCTTATAGCTCTCATGAGAGTGCGGCGCTCCCCCTCCCAACGACTGCACATTTCTAAGGTGTGTTGGGCCGTGTCGTCAGGATCGCCGCACTCGTGACACTGGGGCCCTAATTCCCTCTGAATTTGGTGCAGGTAGTGACCGAAACAGCCGTGTCCGGTCACCACCTGCGTTGCCCTGTATGATAGGGCCCCGTGTTTCCTCTTCAACCACTCCTCTATATGAGGGAGGACTGCCCCTATGGTGCGTGTTCCATAGGGGGAGTCCTCCAGGCTGGCCTCCCAAAGCTCTCGAAGCCTGACCTTGGCCTCTCGGTCCGCCCGCTCTGCCGCTTCTGGGTCTAGGTGCTCACCTCGAGCCCTTGCCTCCACCCTCAACACATATCTCTCCGCTAAGACCTTGGCGTCGAGCTCCCACGGAAACCTAACCTAACCTAACCTAACCTAACCTAACCTAACCTAACCTAACCTAACCTAACCTAACCTAACCTAACCTAACCTAACCTAACCTAACCTAACCTAACCTAACCTAACCCCGCCGTGTGGTGCCGGCGTAAGAATAGCACCACCCCATCTCGTCCCGTGGGTGTCGTACAAGGCGACTAAGGGAAAACCGACGGATGGGCAGCAGCGTCCGTCGAGTATTGTCATCAACATCTACTGCGGTCCCAAATCGTTCAATCAACTTAAACTTCCAAAACTAACCCCCATTCAAATCAAACCCCCCATCATTTCTATCATCTCTAACCCGCCGTGTGGTGCCGGCGTTTAGAATAGCACCACCCCATCTCATCCCGTGGGTGTCGTAAGAGGCGACTAAGGGAACACCGACGGATGGGCAGCAGCATCCGTCGAGAATTTCTATCAATACCTACTGCGGTCCCCTTTCGTATATCCAACAAAAAATCAAATCAACCAATCATATAAAACAAAGTTACAAACAAACCTACGTCTAACAACAACCATAAACAACAACAGCACAAATTCAAAAATCGCAACACAATTTAATTCTCGCAAAATTCCAAACCAATTATTATCTCACAAAACTCAACCAGGGCCCATGGTCGCCCGTACCCAATGCGGGGACCATGGGTTCAACAACAAAGCTCAAACACAAACATAACGCCGGGTCTCTAAACTGAGCATCACCATTGTTTTGACTGATGGTGATGCCGGACCCGGCATCGTATAAATCAAAACAGCCTCTCGAAACGTCACCGCGGACACAGGGTCGCCCGTATCATTAGCGAGGGCCCTGTGTCTTCAATCGACACTTATAAAACTTTAATAAAAAAAAAAAAAAAAACCTAACCTAACCTAACCTAACCTAACCTAACCTAACCTAACCTAACCTAACCTAACCTAACCTAACCTAACCTAACCTAACCTAACCTAACCTAACCTAACCTAACCTAACCTAACCTAACCTAACCTAACCTAACCTAACCTAACCTAACCTAACCTAACCTAACCTAACCTAACCTAACCTAACCTAACCTAACCTAACCTAACCTAACTCAAAACCTAACCTAACTCAAAACCTAACCTAACTCAAAACCTAACCTAACTCAAAACCTAACCTAACTCAAAACCTAACCTAACTCAAAACCTAACCTAACTCAAAACCTAACCTAACTCAAAACCTAACCTAACTCAAAACCTAACCTAACTCAAAACCTAACCTAACTCAAAACCTAACCTAACTCAAAACCTAACCTAACTCAAAACCTAACCTAACTCAAAACCTAACCTAACTCAAAACCTAACCTAACTCAAAACCTAACCTAACTCAAAACCTAACCTAACTCAAAACCTAACCTAACTCAAAACCTAACCTAACTCAAAACCTAACCTAACTCAAAACCTAACCTAACTCAAAACCTAACCTAACTCAAAACCTAACCTAACTCAAAACCTAACCTAACTCAAAACCTAACCTAACTCAAAACCTAACCTAACTCAAAACCTAACCTAACTCAAAACCTAACCTAACTCAAAACCTAACCTAACTCAAAACCTAACCTAACTCAAAACCTAACCTAACTCAAAACCTAACCTAACTCAAAACCTAACCTAACTCAAAACCTAACCTAACTCAAAACCTAACCTAACTCAAAACCTAACCTAACTCAAAACCTAACCTAACTCAAAACCTAACCTAACTCAAAACCTAACCTAACTCAAAACCTAACCTAACTCAAAACCTTTTTTTTTTTTTTTTTTTTTTTTTTTTTTTTTTTTTTCACGCAGGGGTAAATACATTTACGTATCTCACCCCCGGGCTGCGAAAGCCCGTTGGGGATGGGGTGGTATGTGGGACTCGCCCCTCGCAACTCCCTCTGCTTGCCAGAGGGAGGGGAGGGGAATACCCACTAACTTCCCCTGCGGCGTTACCCTCTCTGCCGTTATAGGGGAGCATCATGGGATCACTAATATTCTACCACGATGCTCCCCCGGCCGCCCCGGCTAATTCACCGGGAGCACCCTCATGTTAAAAGAGGAGGGATTGTGTAACGCTACAATCCCTCCCCAGGCGTGTAGAGCTTTATCTGCGGGTCCCCAGCCCGCAGCTCTACTGAGGAATCAAGGCATTGACGAATTGCCTTTGCCTTGTTCCCCTCCGTCTGCGTCGAAGCGGGTGCGCATCAGCTCTCTCTTCCCGCATCCTCTCCGCTTCCTCTTTCTTTCTTATAACTTGTTCACAGAAGTTATTGAACGCCTCCCAGGATCTCTCGCTTGCCAGAATTTTTGTTACTATATTATGCAGCGAGAGATCATCCAAGTTTAGGGCCATTTCTAGCTCCCGTCTCTCTGGGGCCCAGGATGGGCATTCCACCATTGTGTGATATGCGGTGTCATCTTCGTACCCGCAGTGATGACAAATCGGCGTAGGCTCCCTCTGTATTGTGTACAGGTAATGACCGAAGCAGCCGTGTCCAGTCATTACCTGTACTTGCCTGTAGGTCAAGATACCACTTTTACGGTCCAGCCAGCTATCGAAAGACGGGAGGAGCGCCCCTATGGTGTATGCGCCGTATGGCTCGTTCTCCAGCTGGCTTTTCCACCGATCTCTCTCCCTCTTCTTTGCTGCCTCTAGCCGCGCCTCCAACTCTCTAGGAGCCAGATGCTCATCGGCGATGCATAGCTCCATCCTCTGGTTGTACCTCTCCGCTAGTAATCGTGCGTCCAGATCCCACGGCAAGATACCGGCGAGGGCACAAGCGGCCGCGTGCCCGATGGTCGAGTACCCTCTAATAATGCGCCGCGCAATAATTCTCTGGGGTCTTCTGAGGAGGGCCCTTGTTTTGTCATTAAGCCTCCCGGCCCATATCGGTGCCCCGTATAGCGCCATGCTGCGAATAACGTTCGCATATAGGCGCCGACATGGGGCTTGGGGGCCTCCAACGTTGGGCAACAGTCGGCTCAGCGCCGAAGCAGCACCAATGAGTCGAGGAACCAGGTTGGAAAAGTGTTCCTCGAATTCCCACTTGTTGTCCAAGATAAGGCCCAGGTATTTAATTTGGGCTTTTAGAGGGACCGCCTCACCTCCAACAGGGATCACCT
This sequence comes from Cydia pomonella, assembly GCF_033807575.1. NCBI lineage: Eukaryota > Metazoa > Arthropoda > Insecta > Lepidoptera > Tortricidae > Cydia > Cydia pomonella. The sequence goes on along the minus strand of NC_084710.1, from coordinate 24,413,623 downwards.
CATCAGGTGGCAGCCTCCAGCCTCTTCCTTTGAAGACTACGGCGTCAGTCTTATTAAGAGATACCGTAAGTCCTAGCAGTTTAATGCGCCCCACCGTGAGCTCGGTTGCCACTGCGGCTCTCCTTAAGGTTTCCCGATACTCTCTTCCCCTTACGGCCACCATTGTGTCATCGGCATAACAAATGGTGACCATACGGGGAAGTTGCTCCCCTCTTATTGCCCAATCAAAACCAATGTTCCAGAGCAGGGGTCCCAGCACCGACCCCTGCGGAACACCACACTCCATCCGTCTTTCTAGGCGTCTGCCTCCTGATTCATAGAGCACTACTCTGTCTGAGAGGTAGTGCTCTATTATTGTCCTCAAATACAGAGGCACATCGTGATACCGAAGCGCCTCTTTTATCACTCCATAAGGGAGAGAGCCGAAGGCATTGGCAATGTCCAGAGATACTGCTATGGCTCCCTCCTTTTTATCTGCTGCCAGATCGCTGAATTTCTTCAGCGTGCCTACAGCGTCTATTGTTGACCGCCCCTCGCGGAAGCCGAATTGCCGGTCGCTAATGTTCGGGCCCGTATCTTCCAAGTGCTTAGTGACACGCCTTGCTATAATGCGCTCCAGCATCTTGCCGGTTTCATCCAGGAGAACGATGGGGCGGTATCCCGAAGGAGAGTCAGCTGGACGACCCTCCTTTCGTAATAGGCACAATCTACCCTCCTTCCAGCAACGAGGGAAAATTCCCTCTTTGAGGCAGTCGTCAAATAACCCTCGAAGCCGAACTCCGAGGTGTTTAAGTGCCAGGGAGAGCACTCTCCCTGGCACACCATCCGGCCCCGGAGCCTTTTTGCTGGCTCTCATTCGGAACACCGCTCCCATAATCTCCACGTCCGAGATTAAAGGGACATCCGGGAGGCCCTCCGGTTCCTGCACTGGGAGAGCCATGACGGGAGGCACAAAGTCCGGTGCCGCCGGGAAGAGGCCCTCTACAACCCTCCTTAATAGCTCCGGCTCTAGGGAATCCATGGGGGGAGCGTGTTTCATTTTGTTCCTGACAATTTTATAGGGTCGCCCCCATGGATCCCTATCTAAAGTATTCAGGAATTCCTCTCGGGCTTCATCCTTCCGTTTGGCTATAGCAATTCTCAATGCCAGTTTTGCGGTTACAAGGGCCTCCCGAAGTGTCTCCTCCTCTGCCGCCGTGTGTTGCCGGCGCCGGCACCTAGTGAATTTTCGGCGTGCAGCATTGGCTGTTACTCGGAGGGCTGCAATTTCCTGCGACCACCAGTAGACCTGTTTTTTGCCAGTTAATTTCTTGGACCTTGACATTCCAGTATCGCACATCGTGGTTAGCGAGGCACGGAACCGGGCTGCCCTTTCTTCAACCCCAAGGTCTACTGGAGGGGGAGCGCACCAAGCCTCTATCAATGCGGCCTCCTCAATCATGTCCCTATCCAGGCTGGCCAAGGACCACCTAGGAAAGCCGCCATAGGGACGACGCTTACCCGCTGCTTGCGGCGGAGCCTGTAGTGGGGCCGCCGGAGATGGAGAAATCCTCATCCTGATGTAAACGTGGTCGGAGAGAGTTTCCACATCCTCCAGGACACGCCAGTCCTCAATTCGGTTAGCGACAACAGGGGTTGCAAGAGTAACCTAACTCAAAACCTAACCTAACTCAAAACCTAACCTAACTCAAAACCTAACCTAACTCAAAACCTAACCTAACTCAAAACCTAACCTAACTCAAAACCTAACCTAACTCAAAACCTAACCTAACTCAAAACCTAACCTAACTCAAAACCTAACCTAACTCAAAACCTAACCTAACTCAAAACCTAACCTAACTCAAAACCTAACCTAACTCAAAACCTAACCTAACTCAAAACCTAACCTAACTCAAAACCTAACCTAACTCAAAACCTAACCTAACTCAAAACCTAACCTAACTCAAAACCTAACCTAACTCAAAACCTAACCTAACTCAAAACCTAACCTAACTCAAAACCTAACCTAACTCAAAACCTAACCTAACTCAAAACCTAACCTAACTCAAAACCTAACCTAACTCAAAACCTAACCTAACTCAAAACCTAACCTAACTCAAAACCTAACCTAACTCAAAACCTAACCTAACTCAAAACCTAACCTAACTCAAAACCTAACCTAACTCAAAACCTAACCTAACTCAAAACCTAACCTAACTCAAAACCTAACCTAACTCAAAACCTAACCTAACTCAAAACCTAACCTAACTCAAAACCTAACCTAACTCAAAACCTAACCTAACTCAAAACCTAACCTAACTCAAAACCTAACCTAACTCAAAACCTAACCTAACTCAAAACCTAACCTAACTCAAAACCTAACCTAACTCAAAACCTAACCTAACTCAAAACCTAACCTAACTCAAAACCTAACCTAACTCAAAACCTAACCTAACTCAAAACCTAACCTAACTCAAAACCTAACCTAACTCAAAACCTAACCTAACTCAAAACCTAACCTAACTCAAAACCTAACCTAACTCAAAACCTAACCTAACTCAAAACCTAACCTAACTCCGAACCTTACCTAACCAACCCATCAGTAAAACGTGATAGTGTTTCGTAGAAAAATCTTAACAGCGCGATCTAGTGTGGACGTCTTAGTTGAGAAGCGACATCTATGGGATTTTTGGGTTAAAATTCTTTTCGTTAAACAACTAAACAGTTTGTTATTTTATTTTATTTTTCTTCCCCAAGAAATGATTTTTACTTTTTATCATGGGACCTAAATGCCAAAAAGACATCGACTCGTCTTTATTTTCTTCTTACCTTCTAAATTAGTTTTGAACACTTTCAATTTAAAATTTCCAGGCTACAAATAGCATTAGAACTCTTGGGATTCTAATTTCCCAATTTGAATTTGACTCGTGTTTGCTCCGATTTTACTAGATCAGAGTAGAGACTCTGCTCTGCACTTTAAAATTAATAAGTTCATATCAATCATATAGAGGTATGTTCCTTCTTAATGTTGTGTTCATGCCTTATAATTGCATCCATTTTATAGTGACATCTGGTGATGTAGTTTGCAAATCGACTTTACGTAAAAGTAGGTTATCGGAACCCATTAATAGAAATCGCCGCAATTTTTGACCGAAGCGTAGCGTAGGTCTACGTTTTGACTCGCGCAATCTGCTTTCGTATGTCCGGATGTTCTCCTCTACAGGTCGCAATTCTCAACCGATTCGCGTGAAATTTTGCGATCATATTCTATGATCAAATAGAATTTTTTTGTCGATCCAGTTTTTGGAATTTTTTCAAAATGGCGGAGTCATGGTACGTCGCGCCTAAACAAATAGCCGTATCGATATCATAAGAGTTTCCTCCTTGTGAGACATGGTTACAGAGTGATTTGCGAAAAATTCATATATTTTAGAACGCTGGTTTAGGGGGTATTTAGATATTTAGGTTTTACTCGAGAATAAGTAGCCTAATTTCACCGTATCACATATATCCATTCGTGGCTCAATTGGAATACACTAGCTTTACAATCATGAGGTTCCGGGCTCAAATCCCGAACAATGAAATCTTTTTTGTTTTTTTTTTTGCACTTTAATTTCCTATTTTTTATTGACTAAGCTTTGTAACAGGGAGAGAGAAGAGGACCCTGGATCTATTCCCTGAATTGTAACATTTTGTATTTTTTTTTTGTATTTAAATTTCGTATTGTTGATCAAGCGAGCACGAAGCGCGAGCAAAGCGTATTCGTTTCAGTTTTATTGTTTCAACTTTTTTTACGGCCGTTAAAGTTCAAGGAGACGGACAGTTGCGCAGGCGAAAACGGGTTCATGTTTTAAAAAAATCTGAGCAGTTTTTGCATTTAGATTAATTTATCAACTTTGGCTTTGCTATAGAGACGTAGTTGTAGATTGGAATATTGATATTATATTAGGAATAGAAGTTTAAACGTAAATGAATGTTATATTGCCTTAATAAAAAAATGTATATATCATAGCTAAAAAAGGGAAACGGTTTTTTAGAATATTTCCTGCGTGCAGTCGCCTCAGAAAGTTTCGGTACGGTTCGTGGCATTCATTTTGCATTTTGGTGCATATAGATTACTAAGAGCCAGCGATGCTTGCTATAATCTTGTCTACAAAAATTCAGGGCACAAATTTGCAGGAACACAATGTTCCGAAGATTTATTATATATCTTCTGTTGATATTTTAGTCAAGGTATTCGATGTAGCAAAATGATGTTTTAGCGGATTAAATTGCCAAATCCTATAGAGATAAAACACTACAGAGTGAAGCTCTGATGGCCCTTCTTCTGCCGACGAAGATGGAGGTGGTTCTACTTTTACCATTCAGGGGATGACCGACTAACTGTGGGCGTTTGGAAACGGGAAAGGGAGTATTTTCTCTTTCCTTCCCATTTTGTAGGCGTTGGCAAAGAGAATTTGAAATGGAGGTGGATTGTCAAACAAAATTTTGTTACTACAGTAAAATTGCTGCTATATCTTTCGACACATGATAAAAATTTGTAGAACGCCATTTGACTTTCCTTTCCATGATGATCTTTTTGATCCTTATTCGTTTACTAATATATGTTAAAATTGTTAAAGACCTAAAAGTATCTAATAGATAAAAGGCCAAATGATTGACAGCATCAAATATCAAATATCAAACAATATCAAATATCAAACATTTATTCAGCAAATAGGCCACAGGGGCACTTTTACATGTCCATTTTTACAAACAATAAATTTAAAAAAAAAAACAATTACAAATATCGAATCTATGAAATAATAAATACTTTATTAGAGATGTATACTGTCTCTAAATGTCAAATTACACAAAAAAAACTATGATAAAAAAATAAAACCATAAAATACTAAAATTCTTTAGAGATGTATAAGTCTCTAAGTGTCAGAGATAAAATATAAAAATATATATTAAATTATCCTTAGAGATGTAGAGGGTCGCCAAGGCTTGAATTCTTATATAAATAATTAAAAGACAAAAAAATTAAAACAGACAAGAACCGAATGAAGTGTCTCACGTTAATGTCACTCAAAAGTAAAGTTACATACTTTAACATAACCTGTACCCCGCGTAAGCTTAAACAGACCGGTCTCCACAAACAGCACCCGTTCACGAGTATGACGTGTATCTCAGCCATCGCCTCCCTCAACCTTCATTCGGGAAAGTGGCGACCCGATCAACGACGCCACCGTAAGTAAAGACTTTTAAGCGAGCATGACATGTTCAAGCTGCCGGGTTGTATTAATATAAATATAATAAAAAAAATTGTGAGATACAACATTTGTGCTTGTAAGTTACATTAAAGACGGAATAGCGCCACATAAACGCGACTACATATTATTCATAAGGAGTGCCTACCTATAAAACTAAATTATAAATTTAAATTGACTTAGAGATGTATAGGTCTCTAAGTGTCCAAATCATTAAAATAGGTATTAAAATAAAATGAAATTTAAAATAAAATAAAATTTAAAATAAAATAAAATTTAAAATAAAATAAAATCTTAGAGCTGTATAAGGTCTCTAAGTGTCCAAAACTAAAATAATACAATCAAACGAGAACATGATGTTCTCTTGTGTCAGTTCTACTGGACGCTAGTATGGTTATTTCACAGGAAGAAAACGAAAACACTATTACTGACATTTTTATCATACTATCAAGATCAAGCTACTGGCTTAAAGGCATCCTTATCATCTATGATATCATTCACAGCATAATACGCCTTACTTAACAAAGAGCTCTTAACGTGTGACTTAAATTTGTTAAGAGGCAAATTCACTATATCAGTGGGAACTTTGTTATAAAAACGTGTACAGTTCCCGACGAAAGACGTACTAACCTTACGGAGGCGGTGGGCGGGCACAGCAAGTTTATGCTTGTTTCTAGTGTTATAGTTATGGATATCACTGTTAAGCTTGAATTCGTTAATGTTTTTCCGAACATACATAATATTCTCAAGTATGTATTGAGATGCAACGGTAAGAATGCTTGCATCTTTAAATTTCTCTCTTAGGGATACTCGAGCGCCCAGTCCATAGATGGAACGTACAGCTCGCTTTTGCAGTACAAATATTGTCTGAATGTCTGCCGCTTTTCCCCACAACAGAATTCCATACGACATAACACTATGGAAGTAACTAAAGTAAACCAGCCTGGCCGTCTCTACGTTTGTTAGCTGTCTGATTCTCCTCACTGCATAGGCTGCTGAACTAAGTTTGCCGGCTAAAGTGGCTATATGTGCATGCCATTGCAGTTTTGAGTCTAAAGTGACTCCCAGGAAAACAGTTCGATCTTCAAATTCCAGCGTATCACCTTTTATTTTAATCTTGCTGTTATTTACCTGCTTGACGTTAGGTAGCGTAAATTTGATGCATTTGGTTTTCTTTGCGTTCAAAAGCAAATTGTTTGCCGTAAACCAGTTTAATACGGTAGATAGCGCGTCATTAATGCTCTCGAATCTATTTTCCTTTCTGTTCACTTTAAATATAAGGGAAGTGTCATCTGCAAACAACACTATATCATGTCTTTCTTGCACAACTTTTGGTAGGTCATTGATGTATACCAAAAACAGGAAGGGACCAAGAATTGAACCTTGCGGCACTCCGAGGGCTACCGGGGACCCAGCCGATTGAGTTCCATTAATAACTACTCGCTGAGTTCTATTCGAAAGGTACGATGAGACAAGGTCAAGGGCACTAGCTTTTATCCCATAGTGGCTTAATTTTCTCTTTAAATTTTCGTGATCAACGCAATCAAATGCCTTCGACAGATCACAGAAAATTCCAATAGCATCTTGAGCTTTTTCCCAAGCGTCAAAGATGTGTTTTAGAAGTACCACACCGGCGTCAGTAGTTGATCGACCTCTGGTAAAACCAAATTGATTGCTATCAAGCAGTTTATTTCTGTTGAAATGTGACGATAGTTGATTTAGAATAAGTTTCTCGAACACTTTGCTTAATGCCGGTAGTATTGAAATAGGTCTAAAGTTTGTGGAGTCGGTTCTTGTTCCTGATTTAAACAACGGGATAATTTTGCTATGTTTCATAATATCTGGAAAAATTCCAGCATCAATGCATCTGTTGAAAATCTCAGCTAAGTATGGTGCAATCGATTCAATAATGGAATGTAATACTTTGACTGACAGACCCCATAGGTCTTCTGTTTTCTTTATATTTAATGACCTAAAAGTCTTAAGAACTATGTTCGGAGTGACATACGAAAATTTGAAAATTTCTGTACATTCCGCCACATTTGTCTTCAAAATTTCTTCAGCGACGTCTGGCGATGAATTAAGAGACTTTGTTGTTTCTACCGGTATATTCGAGAAAAACCGCTCAAAATGATCTGCCACTTCACGGTCAGAACTTACTAAAGTGTCAGCAATTCGTACGGTGTAGTGCGGATCCTTCATCTTACGTTTTCCAGTTTCATTGCCGATTACTTGCCATACAGTTTTAACTTTATCACTAGAACTTAGGATCTTTTTGGACAAATAATCAGCTTTAGCGGCGACACACATCATCTTAAAAGATTTAGAAAAATTCTTAACGTACTCCAGAAATTCCGGCCTTTTATCAGTTGCTTTTAAATCATACAAGTCGTATAGTCGGCGTCTTTTCTCGTGAATATCCGGCGTAGCCCAGTCGCAAAATTTAGTCTTGGCCTTGCCTTTCACCTTCTTCTGAATGAAACAGGCATCAAATTCCGTTTTAATACAGTTAAACAACTCGGAACTCAAACAGTCAGGGTTATCCTGATTACATGAAAGACAACATAATTGTTTAGTGATTTTACGATTGAATAAATCTAGGCGCTTTTCGGAAATCGGCCTGCACATGGTATCTAGAGGAATTTCTTCAGTTTTCCCGCTGAAAGACGCTTTTAATCCACAGTGATCAGAACTTAGGTTGTTAATAACAGATTTACTAATCGCATCCTTGTTACTAAAGATGTTATCTATACATGTAGCACTGGTTGCTGTGATTCGAGTAGGCTCACAAAATACATTGACTAAATTGAAGGATTTAAAAGTATTTAATAACCTTCCACAAAATGGCGAATTTTCAAGTAAGTTAATATTAAAATCGCCACACACAATTATATTTTTCGGAGTTCTAAAAATACTACTAAGTACTTCATCTATGACCGATTCAAATAAGTTATAGTCCGCCGATGGGGGCCTGTACACGCATACAATTATAAATTGTTCCAACTCAACACAGGAAAGTTCTATATGCCGTTCCACAGACATGTCAACAATGTCTCTACGTTCCTTACTTTTTAAATTATGTTTCACCATTATCAATGACCCGCCGCGATTGCAGGATTTCCTAAAAAAAGAACTTACTATATTATGATTATTGAAATTAAACATAAACTCATGACCTTTAAGCCAGTGTTCAGTAATACAGAGAACGTCAATATTGTCGGACTGTAAAAACAAATCAATTTCAAGTTCCTTACAGGCAAATCCTTGGATATTTTGGTGAACTAAGTTCAATAAATCGGTTTTACTAAACATACTAGCATCGCAGTGATCAATAGGAACGGAGCCGGCTGGTGCACACGTTGTCGTAGCGGTTAGTTTAAATTCAAATCTCCAGACGGCTCCATCTCAAAACCTACGCTACCAAGGCGTAAAATACTACGTGACTTAAGGCTATTAGACGCCGCGCTAGCCACGACGGGGTCTTCAATATTATATGCTAACAGGTTAGCACACTCTACTAGACATCTTCTGGGTAGGTAGGTTCTTTTATGGGACATAACAAAATCTTGTATAAATTTATTCGTATCAAAATACGAAATCGTACTACTGTACAAGGAAAGGTTATACAATAAAGAATTGTAGTGAAATACCCTTTTATTGACCTTGCTCGACATTCTATATGGGAGCGCACAGATAATTATTTTTGCAACCTCTCTCTGGTCAATCGCCGACAGCGTAGCGGATAATTTTAAAATATCTCGCTTAGTACAGTCTATACTATTCCCTAAGAAAACGATAAGCGTGGAGGCGCGGTCAAACTCGCCTGTAGAAATACATTCTATCAGTCGATCGGCGGAGGTCCCCGGGTGACAGTTGTTGAGGACGCCCTGCGACAAGCGCTCCGCCAGCAGCGCGCCAAGGCCGGAGCCCACCTCGTCAGAGTATAGGATGGTGCGGCGGGGGCCGCCGCGCGGGCTCGGGGCGCGGCGCGAGGGCGGCGCCCGAGCCGGGGCGGGCGGCGCGGGCGCGCGGCCTGCCGGGGAGCACGGCGGCGGGGCCGCCGGCACCACGAGGCTCGGCGGCGAGGCCGCCGGCTCCACGAGGCTCCGCGGCGAGGCCGCCGGCACCACGAGGCTCGGCGGCGAGGCCGCCGGCTCCACGAGGCTCGGCGGCGAGGCCGCCGGCTCCACGAGGCTCGGCGGCGAGGCCGCCGGCACCACGAGGCTCGGCGGCGAGGCCGCCGGCTCCACGAGGCTCGGCGGCGAGGCCGCCGGCACCACGAGGCTCGGCGGCGAGGCCGCCGGCTCCACGAGGCTCGGCGGCGGGGCCGCCGGCACCACGAGGCTCGGCAGCGAGGCCGCCGGCTCCACGAAGGGCAGCGGCGTCGGAGCTGGCTCGACATAGGTCAGCAGCGACAAAGCCAGCTTGACAAGGCTCGGCGGCGACGGAGCCAGCTCGACAAGGCACGCCCGCTCAATAAGGCTCGGCGGTGATGATGGCTGCAGTGGCGTCGTGTCCACGGGGCTGGGGGCAGGCTCGGGACTGCGGCGCAGCTCGGGTGCGAGGGAAGCGCGCGAGGCGAAGAGGGCGCGCAGCGCTGGCGAGCACGGTGCGGCCAGGACGGCGCGCAGCGCGGGCGACTCCGGTGCCACGGGGCGCGTCGGAGGCCGCGGCGAGTCCATGCGCAGAGGGTAGCTGCTGCCCGGTTCTAGAACATTATTCATAAAGGCTATGTATTCCTGTAATGCTTTACTTGATAGTTCGTCTCTATTATTGAGGTCTTTTAACTTTAATTCCAATTTATTTAATTCATCGGATTGATGATTCAACTCTTCTACTGTTCGGTCTAATTTGTATTGACAATTTAGAAGTTCAACACTCAAGGCGACACTATTACATTTAGATTGTAGTGTTTTGAATACTGAATTATTGCGTTTTACTAAAAGTTTTGATCTTTTTATGAATCTACTTAATTTTAAATATTTTTTTATTTTCTTGGAGCCTTTCAGTGTAATTATACTATCACTGCTGCCCTCTATGGGCACAGAACTTGTAAAACCTACAGTTCCTACCATAGGGGAGCTACCTGTGTTTTCATTATCTAAATCTAGTTCGAAACTATTAAGTTCAGCAAAAATACTTAAATTATTGTTAGGCGGTCCGGACTGGCCGGAGCAATACTTGCAAATATTTTTTGACTCTGACTCCTCCAGCTGTTGTTCCAGGTCCTGAATGCGTTGCAATGCCTGCTCGTGTATCTCCTGGCATTGCTGGAACCGGTCAACAGCAGCCTGAAGTTCATCCCGCTGCCCTTGCATGTCCTCAAATTCAATATCCTGATTTGCAAGCTGACTTTTGAGAGTTGTATTTGTTCGAACAACACGCTCAAATTCCTGTTCACTCTCTTCCTGCTCTTGGAGGAGTTTTGTATTCAACACAGCGGCTTCTTTGAGGTCTTTTTGTAATTGTTGCACTTTAGCCACCAAGACATCCTTGCGTGTAGTCATTTTAGTGGTTTTTGCTGTAAACATATTCATAATGTGAGATATCTGAGCCAGAAAATGTAATGAATTTCAATGCTTCTAACAAAATATAATGACTAAAATAAAGTAAAAATAACTCCACTGACTTAATTTCTAAGTAAGATTGCAAAGAGTAAACTTTATAATTCACTATCTTGCAAGTTCACTCATTACCACAGGGTATAATTTTATTGTTCTTGAAGTGATTTAAAAATGAATTAAGATATTTTGATATGTTAGAATCCTGTTATGTTACAAACCAAGTTCTTCACAAAACATATAAAGGTAGCACAAAATAAAGTTTGACAAATAATAATTCTAGACAAATAAACAAAAAACTAGGCTTATAAATTATGAAAACAATACTCATCTGTAAAAATCTGCGGTAAAATACAGGCAAATACGGTGTAATTTTAAATTTGGAACGTTACGCCGTTGACAGTTGCCTTGTTTTCTGTCGTCAATTTTTTCTTTTTATGTTACATTAGAAGGATAACGATGTTCTACTTCAATTGCGATGTGAACTTTCTATTTATCACCAAAACTTCTTAATTATTACATTATAACGTTTTAAAGAATTATTTTAATACGCAGAGCTAATTTGACGTTTGCTCCCGGCCAGTGTTGCCAGCGCGATCCATCGTTTCGAGCGATGGCACCATAACGTTCCAAAAGTTTTAATCATGTGTCCAAAGATGGCAGTATATTTAAGTGTCTACAAAGTTTTCTTATTTAATAATTAATGAAAATTCCTTTTCCCTGCGGGCTTTTTAAATTCTGATATACGAAAAAGTATCTATAAAAAATTAAAAGCAATTACCATTATTTAGAGGTCGCTATAAATGAAACAATACTGCTATACAAAATAGTATGAAAATAAATTGACCCATCAATAATTCTGCTTTGGAAATGTCTTTAAGGGCTCTTTATTCATTTTATTTATTATTTATAAGTATGCTAAAAAAAGATGCCGATCGTTTTTTTTTTGTTTTAGGTAACTTTGCATTTTTTTATTTGTATGAGGATATTGAAAATCACAAAATCATAGCGACCACCTAATCATTCGCAAATGAGTTCAAATTTGGCACATAGATTACTGTTCTATAAAGGGAGCCATGTGAAGATAAAATCCTTTCAACTTTTTTCTACATACAAAGTTGGACCATCCTATTCGATAATTATGTTTTTTTGTCAATTTAGTTTTTATAAATTCTTCTAAACAGCGGAGCCATACATTTATTTAGTTTTAAGGGATCCTCTACACGATGGCCCAGCGTAGGCCAATCTAAGGGACGCTGCTATGCGGTGAAATGAGATAGCAATATCACTTTCTCCCTCTAACGCAGTGGTTCCTAACCTTGTCAGTTCTGCCACCCCTATGACTAACTAGGGAACCCGATTTTACCCCTACTCCCAATAAATATCAATATTCTTTCTTACAGGTCTAATTTCTGCTATATTTAATTGAGCTTATTACCTTCGTAAAATACCAGATTTACCACTATGGGGGTAATTACCCCAAGTTAGGAACCGCTGCTCTAACGCATAAATGCGCCCCTAGGACTTGCCTACGCTGGGCCATCGTGTAGAGGAGCCATAAGCTATGCTCGCGAGGTCTACAGCTCACAGAGCTACTAGTTACTACATTTCTAATTGTCGTTCCCTTGACACGACTCGTTTGACAAACTCTATATCGGAATCACACTACTACTAGCGCTACCTACCGAGGAGTAGAACTAATGACATCTAACCGATTAAAGCCCGAAAATATAGGAAAACGAAGAAATTAGCTAAATCCTGGAACGGGATAAGCATAATGGCTGTGGTTAATTTTTCCACGACCCCAACCCTACAGACATCTGTGAAATTTATGCATTTTCAATTAACTAGCGACCTCTAGGCGCAAGAGGCAGAACGTAGGTAGTACCACCGTCGGACAATAGATGCTGCGACGAGTATCTGATATTTAGAAACAAGTTTCTGACAATGGGCGAAGTAACCTTATGATAAACTCTAATGTTGCTACAAGGGATGTTTACGCAATTGCTCAGTAGATTTGGCATTGGACGCAGGTATTAAACTGGCCTCGGTCACTGGAGGGCTAGGTCACTTTTTAGGGTTTCGTACTCAAAGGGTCAAACGGGACTAGGGTAATGCGTTACTGAGACTTCGCTGTCCGTCCGTCCGTCTGTCACCAGGCTGTATCTCATGAACGGTGATAGCTAGACAGTTGAAATTGAAAATGAAAAAAAAAGGGAGGGGGGGGGGGCTCCCATACAACAAACATTTTTTTTGCCGTTTTTACAAATAATGGTACGGAACCCTTCGTGCGCGAGTCTGACTCGCACTTGCCCGGTTTTTTTAACTACTTGGTTGGGTTTAGATATATAGAACTTATTCTATCAAAAAGGTTTTGACTGATAAAAAAGCTATAGGTTAAGATCCCTTATTATTCATATATCCAAAGCATAAAAATATAAGGTGAAATCATATTTAATGCTGAATTACTCACATTATAATTAAACTTAATTTGCTGTCTCAGTTTTGCACAATTCTATGTAATATTCAGAAAAATGTAAAAAAAAAGCATGCGACCTATTCGAGGTGATTTTGATCCCTAGTTATTTATTTTTCTTGTTTACATGGTTGAATTTCACATAAAATTAAAGCTGGATCTTTTATCTTTCTAAAAATATATAATTAATGTGTATTGGTATTGCCAACCTGCAAGTGTACCTTCTCGTAACTCATGAGGCCCTGGTACTTGCTCCTTGCTAAATTCAATTTTTTGACAGTTTTTCTCGATTTTGCCACTGTAGCCTATGGAGACTAACAAGCAATGGTAAGCAGTTTTCGTAGTCTATAGATGTTGATAGAAATTTATTTTCTTTTTTCTTAGTATAGACTAAGGGTGTCAAATGTGCGTTTATGACTTATGAAGCAATTGTTTCTACTATACAACCTAAAGTAAATAATTAATTTAAGCTATCGTTTTGTTTCGTCCGTCGTTGACCGCGGCGAGTTGTGATTGGTCCATTTCATTATAGTTGACTAAACCGTTTTGAAATGAATATTATAGTTGAGTTGGGAGCCCGTACATGAAAAGTACCCAATTACAGTTTGGTATACGAAATCTTAATTCAACCATTACAGTCGACGACTACATAAAATATATAATAGGCGTGTAATGGGGAGGCATTAAAACAATCATAATATAAACAATCGATTTATTTCGTCTCTATCAAAAGAAATTCGACTCATTTTCGATCACGTTATTTCGTCGTATAAACTAATATAATTATTTTATTATGTACAAAGAGATAGGGACAGCGAAGAGACCGTCTCTGTTTGTTAGGTCTGCCTACCGCGGCGGCGGCGGCGGGCGCGGCTTGGCGGTGGCGTACGCGATCTCGGAGAGGCGCACGTCGATGGGCGCGCGCTCGTCGTACAGCGTCGGCGCCTGCAGGATGATGCCCGCCGACCCCACCAGCACCGCCAGGGTGAAGATCCACAGGAACAGCCGGTCCAGCACCATCGCCACGTACTTCCAGTCCTCCTTCACCTGCACACACGAGCACACCATCAGACGGGACTGAATAACAAACACACATACACACGGTCCGTATATACCCACCCTCGTGGCTTCCTCGTCCTTGCGCGTCTGGTCGGCGATGTAGTTGATGCCGTCGATAGCCTTGTGCAGCTCGGGGCAGCGGTGCCAGCGGCGCAGCGCGTCGCAGAGCGCGGGCGCGTCGTGCAGGCGGCACGCGGCCGCGGGCGGCGGCAGCGGCGCGGGCGGCACCCCCGCCCCCGCGCCCGCCCCCGCGCCCTCACCGCCGCACCACCCCGCCTCGTGCTCCCACTGCACCGTCTCCGCTGCCGTCGCGAGTCCGGCGCTGCACACACATAAGGGACAACATTTATTACTTATATATTACTTCGTAAAGACCGGCCTTACGAGCACTACGAATGGACCTGTACATACATGGGTGTCAAGATCGCATTTAGTTACACCGCTGCGCTCAGTCGTGTGGCGAATTGTGCAGTGAAAAGATGTCACGCAACATAACACAAAAATGCCTAATTGCGTTGTAAAAGGTTGTAAATACCATTATAAAAAGTGTAAGAAGAAAGATCTGATATCATCGGTAAGTAATTTCCAATTACGTTTATTTATTGCTTAAAACTAATTGAACTAAAATTGAACGATAATTTTATTTCATTCTCACGCGCAAGTCGCGCAACCGATGTTCGCTCGTACGTCATGACGCTAATGCATTAACCTTGTAAGGACGTCATTTCTCTTTGGAAGTTATTATGAAGTAGAAATGCATTATGCGTTATTTACATTATATATGGATACATATATGTACTTAATATGATTACCTACCGTATATAATTACCGAAATTAAAGTATTACATGTCTTATAGAGTTATTTCCCGTTTCTTTTACATAATGATTAATAACATTCAAAATAACAAGAACACGGGTTTGTTATTGTTTTATTCGTTGACTTAGGTATATATTTATTCTTATCTTATCTTATTAAAATTAATAAACAATTAAATATTTACTACCTAAACTCCTATAACTGCAAAGCAAAACTAATTGCCTTTTTACAAACACTATCTTATCAGGAAACCGAAAACCTCTTGTCATGTTTGAAATAACCATTGCTATCCTTACACATACTTACACATATCTGTATTAGTTGGCTTTAATTAGTTACAATCTTTGTCATTTACTCTTGATATAGGTGCTTAGAAATGTAATTTTGAATTTTATTATAATGTATTAAAACTTAGACTTAGTGACTGACATACCCCATTAAATGTAATTATTATTGTAAATATAATTACCTGTCTGTTAAAGTATTTGCATGCCATTTGTCACTAGACATGTACTATTTTTATATCATGTAATTTCACATTAATATATTTTATTTTAGGTGTAAAAATTAATTTTGCATGCTCTTTTAAGGCTAAACATGTATTGCTACTCAACAATCATTATCTTTCATCTTATATTTATCGCAATAAAGTATTTCATTCATTCCGTCTGTGACGCGCTTAAACGTAACCCGCGTGGCGTTGGCCTTGTATGTACGTCCGTACAAAGTTATCGCTTCGAGCGCTTGGTAGGCGGGATATGGGCGGTGCTCACGTGGTTGTACTTCAAGGCCACAATGGCAATTCGTATGCAAGGGCTTATCCCTAGTTCATATCTATGTTACTTACATGTTAAATAGTTTCTCAAGTTTTGATTCCATCATCATCATTTGATTATCATGATAAACAATATGCACTATCATTATTCATAATTAAGTGTTTCATTATGTAAATCTTCTACACAGTGGCCAAAACACTAATAATCGCCGAGAGAGTTAGCACACCAAGTTATAACATCCCTACGTGATGCATATGTCATGTGACATTAAGAAAATGGAAAATAGATTAATTAACGCACAATAGAAATGTCAAGGGTATGAATCATCTAAGAAAATTGTAATTATATTTAATATTGTTAAATGTCACCTAAATGCCATGCACGTAGACAGCCACTATATAAACCCTGGTTTTCCTCAGTAAATCGTTCAGTATCCATCCAACCTTCAGTGTATTATTCTACCTCCGCCACCAGCGCTACCAGTCGCATCAACCAAGTGTAAGGGCTAACGCCCCCTACACCGTGGAACCACCGAATTAACGAGGAAAGAAAATGTTCTTATGCAAGTGTGAGGCGACAAGCCCATTGGTGTAACGAGGGTGAATGAGTTGACTCACAAGCGGCTACGATGCGGGTCGGGACGGTAGTGCGGGCGCCGCATGACCAGGAGCCGCGGCAGCACGTGGATGAACACGCGGCGCACCCACGGCGCCATCGTGTGCGTCTGCGGCGACCGGAAGTGCACGTTCAGCACCACCACCGTCACGCATATACTGAAACATGAACACAAGTCGCTCGAGCGGGCAGTGGTTTCTCACGAGGTCATCGGATTGTGGTATCAAAGAACTGCTATCTAAGAGCTACTCGGTCTTTAATCAGCTTTGCAAACATCATGATCTCATCGATCTGTTCTGTGATAGCTTTACTTCAATACGCAAACTAATGACCCATGACTTCTCCTACGACTCACTGTTAACACTAATGTGTTTCTATCTTGTTTCTTTCTCTTTTGTTACTCTCGTTCACTGTTCAACTCATTTTCATTTACACACAAGCAAAATATGTATTAAATATTATATATGTAATAATTTACGCAGTTTCTACATGTGGAAACTTGTTATTGGCTCACTGTTTCTATGCCATTACCTTTCTTGTTACTTTAGCTGTAAGTTTTCCTTATAAATAAAATAAATCGATATTCGCATCACAGTCTTTCGTCAAATAAGTTTTTTGTCGAAAGTTTAATTATTGATACACGCTTTTATCGTTTTTCTTTCTACAGGCAACTAATACTGATCGAGACAATTCCAAGAAACCCAAACACAATTAGGTTGTGTCATTTTATCACAGAGTTCCTATGGCCACCTCCTATGTCCATCATCAGATCGGCTCGATGATACCATAGTTTCAGCTCAGTCGAATAATCAGAAGTGGGTCTATTTTACTTAGTTCGCATGATTTGACCCGAACATTGTAAGTGTACTAAAAAGTCGTGTTAAAATTGTACGCTCACCTGAAAGTATCCAGTATCATGGTGAAGAGCACAAACTTGCCCAGCAATGGAACCACGAGCGACGTTGGAGGAATAATCTCGGCCAATAGCAAGAAGAATACGGTAAGCGAGAGCAGGATGGAGATGGACAGCGACACCTTCTCGCCACTGTCCGAGGGCAGGTAGAACACCAGCACGGTCAGGAAGGAGATGCCCATGCATGGGATTATTAGGTTCACGGTGTAGAACAGCGTCTTGCGCCGCATCGTGATGTTGAACGTGATGTCGAGGTAGGGCTCGTCGCAGCACGTGTAGAACTTCTCGTTTCTGCAACAGGACACGGGTTTAGCGCGGGGAGGGAGGACCACACTACTCTGTGAGAGGTACGGTCGTACCTGACGGCCGGCACCTCCAGTATATCCCACTCCACCGAGGTGTAGAATTCGGACAGGTCGACGCCGAGCTCCACCACGTTGGTGCCGCGCGCCTCGTCGATGTGCCGCAGGTCCACCTGCAATACCACTGTCAGTCAGTACTGGCCACGGGGAGTAGGGAACTGGTGATGACAGTGCTGGGTTAGTACCTGGAAGCCATCGTAAGTCCAGGAGCCGAACTTCATGACGCAGGTCTGCTGGTCGAAGGGAAAGTACTCGACGTCAATCTCGCAGGAGGACTTATAGATGGCGGGCGGACGCCACTCCACGCGGCCCGTGTAGTTCAGCGTCGCCTTCGTCGCCAGCGTGACCTCGAAGTTCCCGTCGGCGCTGCAACAACGAAAACTTACATTACTTATAATTCAAAAACTTAAAAGTTTCAAGTTTTAGATTTTTTGTTGTTTGTGTACTTATACTAGCTTACAAACCAAATTTCAGCGTTCTAGGACTTCAGGAACTACCCTAAGAGTTTTGATCAGGGATGTCACGAATCTTTCATTCTTCATATTCGCGAATGCCAATCCGAATATCCAAGATGCGAATGTCCGAATACGAATACGAATGTTATGGAATATGTAGTTGTTATGTTTGTAAAAAAAATGAAAGTAGGCTAGTTACTTGTTGTAGAGCACGATGTCGGGCCGCCAGATGTGGTCGGAGGGCACGTGCAGCATCTCCACGCCGCCGTACTCGCGCGGCTCCCACGACAGCTTGTAGTCGTACCAGCTCTGTCAACATCACCGGCTCCCATTAACATCTCATTATTAACTCTCGCTTAACATAAAATTGTCAATTAATCGTAAACTTAGTATAGAATCGTTAGTAATAGAAAGAAACGAATAAATGACTTCATTCACAAACAAAATAAAAAGCTCCATACTTTAGTGCTTCTTGTGAGGGCACCTAAAGGCTCAACTAAGATAACGCAATCTACCCGTTGGATTTACCTGCTCCACCCAAAGGTTGGTTGTCATGATTTGATTTTTGAGATTCTGAAACAAAAAGAAGTGAATAAGATCATGTATTGTACGTGGTGTATCACGGGGTTAGGTTGTCACTGTAATTTTATGTTAAGGACATAGATAAGTACTCAATACAATAGTTTTTAGATTTATGACGTGTAAAATGTACTATGTTTATATTTACCAATAAAGTCTGTATTCTGTATTCTGTATTCTGTATTCACCTATCGCAGTGTTGTGCTGTGACCTGTCGAAGGCGTTCGATGTTGCCGACCACAGCTATCAAACTGCACCACTATGGCATAAGAGGTAAAGCGCACGCACTCTTATCAGATATGCTTCAGGGCAGATCTCAGACGGTGGTAGTTGACAGAGCGGTTGCGGTCGCGGTCGCGGTCGTATTGTCATGTTATTAAAGGTTAGATTTGAAAAAATTGGGCGTCGTCGTGGATTACACGAACTATGCTTTTCTTGCTGCTTCTCAATTACCTTCTTTTAAACTTAGATGTAATATTATTTTCAATTTATATTATTAATGTAAACTATCTATGTAAAATGTTACAAATCATATGACGTCGTACATACCACGTCGATGAGCTGGCTGAGCTTGAGTTTGATGCGCACGGCGAGCGCGTCACTCACGTTGAGCACGGGCCGCACCAGCTTGTTGTAGTTGCTGAGCAGGTCGTCGTACAGCCGCTTGGCGTCGGGGTTGCCGGCGCAGCCTGCAACACACGCACGTTAGCGTGGAGCCTCTGGACATACACACACAGGGACGGCGGTGAGGAGAGACACGCACACTCACCGGCCAGCAGCAGCGCCAGCAACAGCAGGGGGCAGGCGGGCGCGGCGCGGGGGGCGCGGGGGCGCATGGCGGCGCGCGCATGGCGTCAGCGCATCGCCGCGCACGCCGCGAGCCCGCTGCAACAACAAATCGTAACAACTATTATCACTCATTCTTACTGAAGCGATTTCTTCTTTTCCTTCATGCAAAACGCCTGTAACAGCCAAGGAAGACCGGTTTGAATTTTGAATTTATAGCGCAAGAATACGGAAAACAATCTAATGTGTTTTCCAATGGCTGAAACTGCTGTAAGGAGGTGTGAGACATATGTGCAGGCCAATTCGAGTTTTAAATCTTATTCCAATATTATACTGATCTGTCAGTGTGAAAAGTGACTTTTTTTTTTATTCGAGTTTTAGTTATTAGATCTCATTTCAATATGATACCGATCTGATTCGGTATTCTCTGGGAAAGCGGTGCTTTGTTTTGTCCTGGTTGTAGGTATACAGGATTCTCATCTGAGTGAACTGCACCGTGGATATTTATTTATTTATTTATTTATTTTACATGGAGAACCAACAGCTATAACTATGCTAATAACAACATAAATAGTGGCACAGAGCCAATTATAGGATCTCACATATAGCAACATCTTAATATTTAACATTAAGTTAAATAACACGCACTATTTTACATAGGCACATGCAATAATATGTTAACAACGTTATGTATTTAGGGATGTTCACTGTATTTTCACTGTATATTCATCGGCAAATTGTCTTCATTCGTTATGTATAGGGATGTTCACTGTATATTCACCGGCAAATTGTCTTCATAAAGCACGTGCCTTAATTCCTAAACCTTGGCGATGGCGGAATCATCGACAATATCGTTTGAGCCATAATACCCAAAAATTGGAGAGGAAATTGATCCATGTTAGATCAGTATCACTTTATATTGTTGGAATGGGGTTGGCAACTGTCAAAGGTTTGCATAGATGGCGCCATCATAGCTTGCCCCTGTCTCTAGTTTTGTTCTATGAGATTTGGCTTAAAGTACTGGAATCCAGGTCACAAAATTCCAAAAAAAAAACAACAAGAATTTGACACAATTCTAGGGATTGACAGGGCAAGCTATGATGGCGCCATCTGTTTAATACTTCGACCGGCCAACCCCATTGGTCTATGTTTTTATATTGTCACGTCATTCTGTTTTCAAAAATGTGATCGTGTCACTTTCAGTAAGGCAGCGACGACAACACAAACATGATTACATACAAGGGTAACAGGCTAATTCGAACGTACACTGACATCTAAATAATGACATTCAGTTATGGTGCATTTCGCTCGTACTTTGTTCGTACATGCATTGCGATAACTAAATGATATCATGACGTCAGTGTAGGTAAGTTCCAATCCGATACAAAACATCCTTCTTAAATAGATCTTCCTAAAATTATCTACTTTCACAATGTAAAGTTTACAACAATCTATCATTCTCAGAACGATATCTGAAAGGGGTTACCGGACATAAAGAGGAATGAGGAAAACAGAATTGAATGAAAACATTGTGAAAGGGAAGCATGCGTCATTTAGAAAAAGTATAGTGTGTTTGATAATTAGGAAATGATATATTATTATAAGCCTTAAGGTTCCTTCATCCGCTAACATGTACCCACGCAATAGACGAAATCACAAACACATAAGGAGTAAGAAAATATTTCAACATAGTTTATTAATTCACGCTTTAGAATGTTCTTCTACAAGTAAGCTAAATACGATAAAATACGATAACATCGCGCGCGGTTGGAGTCAGCACCCCGCATTTCACGTCTAAATGTAATTAGATTTCGTGTTTGATTTCATTACTGAAGCATGAAATCAAGTTTGTTCAAGTTACCTTTAATTACGTAATTAACAAGTGGATATTTACCTGTAGGTATTCCTTTCCTACCTACACGCTATTATGGTATCCCGTGATACCTTTATTGTATACATTGTCGTTTAGAAAGGGGTATTATGAATAATATTTCCAATAAACGACAGTAAGGGGTTTTGTATGGTACGAGTATAAATAAATAAATAACAAATAAATATTGGCCAGGATTTGAACCCAGGAACATCGGCTTCATAGTCAGAATCACTACCCACTAGGCCAGACCCGCCAGACCGGTCGTCAAACAGTATAAACAGAGTATGATCCTAAATCTGGATAGGACAAAGCAGTTAGAGTTCGATCCTAAGCAGGGAGAGCCTATGCAGGGAAACGTCGAAAATGTGCCCCTGCCGACAGCTAATAATGAAATGTTTTCTTGGCGTTGGTTGTTGGTGACCGCGGCCTTCATTGGCAGTATCAAATTGATAAGGTGTGAGCCAAATTAACTTCTGCCCATTTCGTCATTTCTCGCCTTGTGTCCAAACATTGTCAAGGTCTACTACGCGTACGTCCATTCAGTTCTGTCATATCTGCTAGAGCTGTGGGGCCTGGCAGCAGACAGGGACCGGCCATTTGTAATCCAGCAAAAGATAATTAGAAGAATGGCGAGGGTTGCCTCAGTTACACCTGCCCACCAACTTTTCATTAATTTCCGCATTCTAACACTCCCCTCCCTGTTTATACTCGAAGTGGCAAAGTACATCCGAGTGAACTCGTTTTCGTTCGCCAAAAACAGAAAAAGATTCCGGGACAGTCGTCAGAATGACTTGGAACAGCCCACTCACCGCCTTAGGAAGACTGGCAATTGTATACATGTAGTTGGAACTAAAATTTACAATAATATCCTATGTGACATTAGAAACATGAACACAATTTCGGGTTTTAACTCGTGAATAAAATGTTTATTGATTCAAAAGGTGCATTACTCCGTAAATGAGTTTATTAATGAGAACAACGAGACCTGACATTACTTACTTATATAAAAATGTGAACATTCTCATGCAAATTGACATGTTAATTCTTATTTAATTCCATATTATCCTTAGCTTATTAAGTGAATTAGTCATTTGTATACTTCATTTTCTAAATTTTCCCTTACAAAAATATCATTATTTTGGAAATAAAGATTTCTGAATGTTTTATGTTCGAAACAATTCGAGATAGAAATCTTTTGTTACGGCTGGGAATATTTTAAATCACATGTTTCGATCAAATGATGTGATATTGTTCACCTTACTACTTACTAATAATAAAAATCGTTCTTATATTAGCAAAAAAGCGGCCAAGTGCGAATCGGACTCGCCCATGAAGGGTTCCGTACCATTTATGACGTATTAAAAAAAACAACTTACTAGATCTCGTTCAAACCAATTTTCGGTGGAAGTTTGCATGGTAATGTACATCATATTTTTTTTTAGTTTTATCATTCTCTTATTTTAGAAGTTACAGGAGGGGGGGGGGGGGACACATTTTACTACTTTGGAAGTGTCTCTTGCGCAAACTATTAGCATAGTTTAGAAAAAAATTATATTAGAAACCTCAATATCATTTTTGAAGACCTGTCCATAGATACCCCACACGTACGTATGGGTTTGATGAAAACAATTTTTTTTTTAATTTTATGACGGATAAAAAAAACTACTTACTAGATCTCGTTCAAACCAATTTTCGGTGGAAGTTTGCATGGTAATGTATATCATATATATTTTTTTAGTTTTATCATTAAAATCTTAATGCGGTTTACAGAATACATCTACTTACCAAGTTTGAACAGTATAGTTCTTATAGTTTCGGAAAAAAGTGGCTGTGACATACGGACGGACAGACAGACAGACATGACGAATCCATAAGGGTTCCGTCTTTTGCCATTTGGCTACGGAACCCTAAAAAATCATGTTGTGTACTACTCTTCATTAATTAAATAGGTAAGTCGTACGTATGTACTGTATTTCTTATTGCTTTCTACTCCACGTGTCTCTTATCAGTACCTTACACTTCAACATTTACTTTAATATATCTTTAGATGACTGGTATTATAGTTTACTGAAGTATGAAATCAAAGTTCAAGTTACCTTTGATTTTGTAGATACAAACAAACAAAAAAAATAAGTGCCCAAGTCGCCATACTAAGCTGTATAGAAAAGTTCTTGTATTTCCATTACCTCTAGCTGCCTATAAAAAGGTTTCTCATTCCATTGTATTTGAATCTCTATTTTGAAATTATCTTGGTAAATTTTTGTTTGTGGGCAGCTAGAGGATAGGTACCTACAGATATTGTTTTTTTTTTTTATATTCTAGGTTAGTGATAATATCCTGTCAAAATATCTAATTGTAGGCAAACAATGCGTACCGAGTGAAAAGTGACGATTGTGTCGACGTTAGAGTGTAATTGTTCAACTCCAGCGGACGCGGCGGGCGCGGCGGGTGCGGCAGCATGGATCATTAGTTACCCATATTTATAACTCCTTACCGAAGACTATTGTATCTACATTAGGCATTATAAAAACTGTCGGTTTTATGTGCTGCGCCTAATTTTTTTTTTTTTATGGCTTTCCCCTCTTATGTGTTTTGGCAGGAGGGATTTTGCCAATGACGACGTTTCAAGACGTACCACGTACGCTAAGCATGTTCGGTGTATGATAAATTTTGGTTTGGTAAAAGGACTTATGGTAGGTACCTAAAACAAAAAACATTTATTGTTATGGACATCACAGACAACACAGGACATGTACAGTTTATTAGAAAAAGAGCATGAAAGGTGACAGTTTTGACAATTAGAAGGCATACCAACATAAGGAGAGATAAGAAATGGACAATAGACATAAGATAAGATGATTTTACTAGGAAATGTAGAGCCGTTACTGAAGTTTTATATTATTTTCTTGTATGTGTTTAAGAACAATTCCAGTGATGGGAGGATCCATGAGAACTAGAAGCGTTTGAAAATTGATAGGCCGAGGGATATTATTCGGTAATACATCATATAACGAGCGGTTAAGTCTGTTGCAAGAAAAGAAAATGTGATACGAAGTTCCTTCGTCAAAACCGCACTCGCATAAAGAGCTATACCGCACCCTAATTTTTGCGAGGAATACAGGAGTACAGATGTGACCCAAACGGAGCCTGCAGAGTGTAGACGTCAGTCAATTAAAAAGCAAGAAGGTATCGGAATGACACACGACACATCACATAAGTGAATTAAGCTCACGTGATCATTTCCATAGGTTATTCAAATGTTGATTGGCGTTGATAAAATAAAACAAATGTTGATAGGTTATTCAAAAGTTGGCCATACCCCTAGAATTGTAATTTATTTGTATCTCAACCTCAGATGACAAGTACGACTACCTGACAAATACAAACAAACAAACAAAGTTACATGTCAGGTACATTCTATATCAAATTTAAAATTAATTGAAATATAGGTAGGGACCTGGCAGATAGTTATTCAGGGGTGACGTTGTCTAGTGGGCTTGGGGCTAAAACAAGGTCAAAGTAGAACATCCATCATAAAGTGATAAAGCCGAATCGACATTTTAGCCGAGTCACGTCGATTCTGATTGGCTAAAGAGTAAAATAGCAGATTGTGCGTTTTCTGTTGCTTGGAAAAGTTTGAAGTACAAGAGTATCGAGTTTCAACTGTGGTACTCTTGTACAAGTATCTGCTCAAAAAAGATAACCGATGGATGGCAATTTTCAGTTTGTGGGAAAATGATAGTGCGTAAAAGGTAAAGATATAAACGTATAAGACTGTCACTGCACCAACGCCCAATTGCCCTTCATGATTTCGCTTAAATATGTACATGAAAGTTATCTTTCTTGGTATTGGAAATTTGAGTTATTTAATGAAGTTTCCCAAATCCTTTGCAGTTGGTACACGCACTGCTCGCATCTCACATCCAACTACACTCACTACGTATCCGAAGATAAAAGTGAAATGCACTAATGCACAGTTAACTTTATTTAGAAGAAAAAAACTAGGTAAGATACTTTCCGGATTGCGGATAACTCAAGTTGGTGGTAACTAGAGGGATTTTTGTCCCAGTAGTTACCAGTGGTAAAAGGTGGGAAAAAATCCCAGTAGTTACCACTGGTAACAATTTCATGGTAACTAGTGGGCATAACTTGTTAAAATTGACCCACTTCCTAATTTCCCATGAAGTTCAAAATTTGCATAGATATGTAAGTCGGGTGACAATGCAATATTATGGTGCCATCGAGCTGATCTGATGATGGAGACAGGAGGGGGCCATAGAAACTCTGTGATAAAACAACGCAACCTAGTGTTGTGTTTGGGGTTTTCAGTTTTAGTTGCCTGTGGAAAGAAAAGAACAGTATTAGTTGCCTGTGGAATGAAAAGAGTCAGCGATAAAAGCTTGTACCAAAAATGTTTTTTTTTTCCAGAAACTTACGAGTATTTACTTAGTATTTTAGGCATGACAACTATACATAGGCAAATCAGTCTTAAATATAAGTACCTGGTTTTGTTACGCTTATTTTTTCTAGTAATTTTTTACCGGATCCTGAAAATCGAATTATTTTCCGATGGTAATGTTCATTTCGGAACCAGAATGACAACAGCATAATGAGGTGCCGCTCGGTCATAGCCTCCAGTTGCAGTTATTTAACACTGTTGACAATCTTCCTCTCGGACGGGTTTATTAAATCTTCTTTTCCGTATTTTACAAGAAACTTGATAGAAAAACTGTTTTGCTTCAAATAGAGTTCATGATAGGGTAAAATTATGTTACCTACTCGTAAATAGTTGCAAGTGCTTCGCTCGCCTACTTTTTTAGTTTGTACACCGTGTTTTTATTGAATTCCGTTAACTTCGGAGTATCGGTGAGTAGTTTAAGGAAAGTTAATGGCATACATAGTTAAAGGATAACTATTTGTCAAGTATAGTAGAGATAAACTGAAATAAAACTACTAATACTAATAACACTTCTAATAGTATAGTAGAGATGGTTAAAAGTAGAACTACTCATTTTTCGTGATAATCATTGTATATATTTTTAAACTTCTTTATTTCAAATTTACAATAAAATCCGTTTAATTCAGTTTTTTTAATAAAATGTTAAACTTTTTGTTTATTAATACATTATTACGAATTCATATTCGTAGGTGTTTTGGAACGATGCGTTCTGACTTTCTTCGTCAATATACCGCTGAATGACGTATGAACTTTTTTTTCTTTCTTTTTGCTAACGACGTGGAAGGGACTGAGCGAATAGGATCCAAGTATTTATTTCGAACTGGTATTAAGGCCCCGTAAATTCGAAGGCCGTTCAAATGACATTCGAATATAAAGGTCACTTAAATATAATTTTTAACACCAGTGAGGAAAATGTGATTTTGCTCACTGTTTTTAAACAACAAAATACCCTTGTTCGAGCTGCTAAGGTGAAATATATTTTCCATAATAACAATATCCTGCGAGGAATATGGGGACTAAGATTGTATGGAGGAGCGCTCGCGTCCCGTCCTCTTGAACATAATGCAGTCGTTTTAGTAACTGCACTCCATTGCGTTAGGCGCTTATATCATGTTTAGTGTTTGGCGTGTATTGTTACGATGGATGGATCTATAGACGGGCGGATGAATAAATGAAAGGGCTACTTTTACTAATGATTGTAGCTAACTACTAAGGGCTTCTCTTTCATTTCGTTAATCATAATGATTGTCTCCTACTGAACCAAAGATTAACTTTAGTACCCTAACTCTTATTTAACTGATAGTTCATTTTCACTTTAATTTAGTTGACCTAGAACAGATATGAGATAATGTGATGGGCTGAGCATTTGTTAAAACAATAAGTTTCGTAGTGCGACATAACTCGTGCTTATGTGCCTCCTAAGTACTAAATAAAATTGGACATGCAAAAGAAAGATCAACAATGCGAATTTTGACATACGGCCCGATTCAAAGAATGATTAAGAGACAGTTAAAATCTTTGAAAGATCTTTAAATGATCAATAACTAAACGTCATGTCAAAATTGACGTTTATTTCGATTTCTCTGTGATCCCAATAAGATCTATCTACTATATCTCTAACGTCAAAGTGACATTGGTTGCCCGAATCGAGCTGCTTCTGTCAATTATACGACATATAAACGATATCTAAATGAGAACTTATCTAAACCAGAACTTATCGTTATCGTATCTCATTCTTCAAATCGGGCCATCTATGTTTAAAAGGGCATAGGCAAATTACGGTGTGACAGGATCAGAAAAATAAATTATATTGATGGGCTGCAGATCTATCAGCAGAAATGTTGTCTCTAAATACACATATGTGTCGAGTAAATCACATCAAAGGCAATGAGTTTTAGACATTATACGGGGCTTAATTGCGCTCGCTTATTTGTTTGCACTCAAGTACTGGTTACTGCAGCGTTTATGTAAGGCTTTTTTGGGTCTTGCAAAAATATAGTTAATATTCTTTGTTTTTTGTTATATAGTTAATTTATTGTTCGTTACATGAAAAGAGTCTTAGGACTAATAAAAGTTTATCTTCTCCAATTCATGTGTTATGATGTTATCATGCTATCATTTAGTATCCAAAAATTTGTGTCAGTGTACATTTTCGCGCGGTACCCCTACCCGCGGTGACCATAATAAGTTTAATATGTATATGTAAATGGAAAGTTTTTGTGGTTGAAAGTAATGTGCTATTAAATATAAGAGTGGAGTGGAGTGGTGCCCCGTGACGAGGGGACAGTCGAAGCGCACGAGCCGCGAGCCGCGCCGCGGTCGGCCACACTCCGCGGCGACAACATTGATCCCGTGCTTCGGACTCTACCGCCAGCGTGGGGCTCGGCAACCGCGGCGCGAGGCGCGGCTCGACAACACGGGACGTGCGTGCGTGTAAACGTTGTACAAAGTCGGGGCTCACTGGGACGTCCTTGCCTGCAATTCCAAAACTTCAATTCATGGTGCGATCACGTTAGAATGGTCACTAGTTGCTAACGGGGCACAGTGTCGTGGTGGTGTCGCGGTCGGGTCGGGCAGGCGCGGTCAGACCGGCATGGTACGCGCGCGGACAACGAAGGCGCGCCGACGACTGCCGCCCGCGGCCGCCCGCCGCGCCGCGCAGCCGCCGGGCGGGCGGTGCCACTCGCGCCGCCGCCGCCGCTCCCGCTGCACACGCCACGTGGCCGCCGCACGCAGCGCGCCTGCTGATAACATAATCACCTGCTGTGATACACCGACACGTGTTTTACATAACTTTAGCTTACCTTGTCATCAGTAGAATAAATTGTTTCCGTGGATCATCTTCACAATTTTTCATCCCACTGAAACCCTTCCCTGTCTATTTTTTTTAATGCAGAAGAACGACAATATTTTGTATAGAAATTGAATGCGTAGGTAGGTACTAGTTTTTATTTTGCCTTGACCTATATATATATATAATGAGATAACATAAAGTTAAAATTTAATGAAATAAAATTATATCAAAGTTGAGTTTTTAAGGCAATTCATAATTTCATTTTTCATTTTATGAAAGTAAACGTAGGTAGCTATTTTATTATGTTCACTCTGGTCCGCTATGGATATGGAATAAAGTAAAGACATTGGAATGTCTCTCCGTGGGCGCGAGTGTCGGGTGTCGGCGCCGGCGTGCACTCCACGTCGAGTGGCCTCGATGCAAGCGCGCTTCAAGGCGGATCGAACGTTCTGCAACATTCCCAGTCTTCACTTAGGTACTTACCAAAATACAAAGCATATGCTTAGTTTTGGCAGTGAAGGGCTGATAAGATAAACAATACTGCAGCGGTATCATGGTCGCATTTTTATCACCTGTCATGCCATGCATCACTTTCGCACTTACATACTTGTTGGAACACTTGGAACGTGACAGGCATGGTGACAAATGATAAAAAGCCGACCATCTTAGCCCAGCTGTATGCTTATTGTAGTTAAATTAGCACCAGATAATGAAGAAGAGAATACAGAAGGTAGGTAGGTAGTTGTTTTATCTGCCTGTGTGTTTTAAATTTCGTATGAAGGACTGTCCCAATATGAAATTAAAACAAGAATATTTCTTTTCTACCCCACGAAAAGATAACGTGCTAGTCAATCAGTGCCAACCCGTTATACATACTTGCGTATTTTTACATGCAATTACACCAACAAAAAAACAAAATTCGACACGTGTTTCGCCTCTCTACGCGAGGCATCCTCAGGAGATGTTGACGGTCTGACGTTCGACCACTGAAACAATAAACACAAACCTTAATATACAGTGGAAACTCGCTAGCGCTGATCAGACAGAGCGAGAAGATAAATTTGCTTACCTGGGCAGCGTTGCATCAAAAACCGGAGGAACTGATAGCCAAAGCTAAGGAAACCTTCGCACAGCTTCGTCCCATATGAAAACTGAAAATTCGAAAACTGACGAGAGGAGACAAATTTAAAATTTTCCGATCGAACGTGAAAACCGTGCTGCTATATGGATGCCAGACGTGGAGGGTCACTATGGACATCACGCGGCGGATTCAAGTGTTTCTTCACCTTAATATACTGGCCGGGATATTTAATACTTATTAAAGAACGCCTATTAGATACATGCCGCAAAACTCCGATCGGTCACCAGATCGCGCGCCGCAAGTGGACCTGGATCGGTCACACTCTTAGAAGGGACGAAGGACAGAAGGCCCTAGAATGGACCCTGCAAGGCAAGAGAGGATCAGGCCGTCCCAAACAGTCCTGGCGGCGCTCAGTGGCATCCGAGTTGACAGCAAGCGGGCTATCCTGGCCTGAGGCGAAGCACGCAGCCCAAAACAGAACGAGGTGGCAGCGCACTGTAGACGCCCTCTGCCCCACCTAAGGGACATAGGATAGGACTTCAAGTCAAGACTACAAAATAAGCTATTATATCATGGATAAGGATGTTTGGCCACGATAACGCCCTGCATTAGCAATCTAGAATGTTATTTTATTATTAAATATAAAGTAAATTATAAAATGTAATATTTTGAAGAGATGTGTCCCGCCGAGTTTCTTGCCGGTTACATATTGGGAAACTCTCCTACAGTTCAGCAGGGATTTAAATCTTCTCGAGTCCCGGGTGATAAGGGGTGTACCGAAAACTGATGCGATTCAGAAGAAACTAAGGTTTTTAGAATAACTACAATAAAAAGCGACTTTTAATATTAATAATTTTCAGTTTTTTTTATTCATTATATTTTCTGTAAGAGTGATAGGCAGCTTCTTCCTAGCGCATTCAGTAGCAGCTTTTTATGGACTCGTTTATCATATTTGCCGCATCAGCTCGTGACCTGCTGGAATTGTAAATATTTTTTGGCTGTTTCATTCTTCTCTTTTAATACACTTCTGATTTGAGCCCTATAATAGTTGAGAGAACAGCACTGAAGGACGTTTGGAGCTCTTACTCTATTCTATGTCAACTACCAAATGCGATTTTTGTACGAAGGAAATTGTATGATTTTCGTCTTAGGCCTAGAAATAATAAGTAACACACATTTTCTGTAGCTTTAGTTATCCTAACCTTCGTACGAAGAACTAAACTGACTTTCATCGTAGTTCGTTCCTGTTGGAAGGAATGCAAATCATAACGCCTGAAAATATTGTAGAGCAAACACGCATCAACGCACTGATGCTTGTACACAAATGTCAGTCCCTTCTAGCGCCGATACGTGACACGACATAATCGAATCTTATGTACTTGCTTATTTTTTATTGTAATAAAGTTAGTTAAACAAGTTAATCGCGTTAATTATTTACAACAGGTTATGGGCCGTCCCTGCCTGATATAGTTTTTGAAAAGTATAGTGTAATAAAATAATAGTGAACACAAAAGTAAAATTAACATAACCTCACTTGCCGCGTAAAAAAACTAAGTTCTTTTTCAGCTCAAATCTTTAAATATTTGATAAAATGATGGGTACAAACACATTATCAATACAAAAATTAACTGGAAGAGATAATTTTACAACATGGAAGTTTGCAATGGAAGCGTATTTGCAACATGAAGAGTTGTATGAAAGTGTCATTACTGCAGATTATAGTGACAAGAAAAAAGATACAAAAGCGAGATCTAAAATAATACTCGCGATCGAGCCACAATTATATGTACATGTGCAAGAAGCAACCACAGCAAAACAGGTATGGGACAATTTGTGCAAAGCGTTTGAAGACTCCGGTTTACTAAGGAAAGTTGGGCTACTGAAAGATTTGATAAATACCAACTTAGAATCAAGTACAAACATTGAAGATTATATTAACAAAATTATGTCGGCAGCACACAAGTTGAGAAACATAGGTTTCAGTGTCGGTGATGAGTGGCTTGGGACATTAATGTTGGCTGGTCTCCCCGATGAATACAAGCCAATGATTATGGGTATAGAGAGCTCAGGCATAAAAATTAGTGCAGATCTGATTAAGACTAAGTTACTTCAAGAAGTAAAAACATCAGCAGATACTACTACCGCTTTTTATGTAAAGTCAAAGAAATATCCAAATCGGTTCAGTAAAAGCAAGGAGAGTCACTCGGGGAAATCTAAAGGTCCCCGTTGTTATAATTGCAACAATTATGGACATTTGGGGAAGTATTGTTGGTTTAAAAATAATAAAAAAGAAGAAAAAAGCACTTCAAATGGTTTTGTTGCCGCTTTTTCAGCTTCTGTGGGCAATTCTGATGACAGTTGGCTAGTCGATTCTGGCTGTTCATACCATATGACAATGCATGAGGAATGGCTAGAGAATAGAACAACTCCGCCTGTTCAGAGTGTCAAGATAGCAGACAACACAATACTCAAAGTACGAGACTGTGGAACATTGACCATCCGGGTACCAAGTAAAATTTCAGGACAGTTTGATCAGATACAGGTAAAGAATGTATTGTTGATTCCTGAATTAGCCCAAAATTTACTGTCATTGAGCCAAATTATTGACAGTGGAAATAGAGTCGAGTTTGATAAAAATGGATGTTCAATAATAAATATGAGTGGAAATATTGTGGCAAAAGCAAAAAAAGTAAATAATACTTATGAATTAATAACTGGCCCAAGTGGGCATGCAATGACAGTCACAACAGAAGACAAATACGTCTGGCATCAGCGTTTAGGTCACATTAATTACAGTGACTTAGAGAAAATTCCACAATATACAGAGTTTTCCTCACAGGAAAAAGCAGAGGCTTGTACTTCATGTTTAAAAGCAAAGCAGACCAGGCAACCGTTCAAGAATGAAGGTTCTCAGGCAACACAGCTGCTTGAAGTTATTCATTCAGACCTCTGTGGCCCAATGGAGAAACAGTCTATCGGAGGTGCAAGGTACTTTTTAACATTTATAGATGGTTATTCGAGAAAAGTATTTGTCTATTTCCTGAAACAAAAAACAGAGGTATTAGAGAAGTTTTTAGATTTAAAAGAAGAGTAGAAAATGAACTTGATATGAAAATAAAAACTATTAGAACAGATTGTGGAACAGAATACAAAAATCATAAGTTTGATCAATGTTTGAAAAGTTTTGGGATAAAACATCAAACAAGCATACCTTACACACCAGAACGAATGAACCGCACTCTGGTGGAACGGGCTAAATGCATGATGTTTAATGCTTCATTACAGACGGAGTACTGGGCTGAGGCTGTAGCCACAGCCGCACATATCATCAACAGATCTCCTTGTCGCTCTCTCCCTGAAGTCACTCCAGAAGAATTATGGACCGGATCAAAACCTGACCTAAGCCACATGAAAATTTTTGGATGCCGGGCTATGGTGCACATTCCCAAACAGAAGCGACACAAGTTTGATCCAAAATCTAGAGAATTGATATTTGTCGGGTACAGTGACTGTACCAAAGGCTACCGATTTGTTGATGAAAGAAGTAAAGAAGTAGTAATGAGCCGTGATGTAGTATTTTTGGAAGAGACAGTTGGGCAGAACAAAGCTATGAATAAATGTGAAATTGAAAAAATAAGAAAATTGCCTGAGCAAAATAAAGCTCATGATAAGATAAATGAAGAAATAAGGACAATAAATAATAATAGAAATGAGAATGAGGCAATTCATTTTGAAATAGAGAAAAACAATAATCATGAAGAAAGTCAGAGTGAATCAAGTGACACTGAAAATAATGTGGATTTTAGTGAGGTGTTTGAAGAACCATGTGATATGGATGAGACATATGTTCCTTCAGATAACACTACTATTATAAGTCCTGAAGTGCGTCGTATAAATTTGAGACCACGCCGACGCCATGATGTCGTTGATAACATAGAATCGAATTCATTTTTATGTTTCAGCTCTGAATCAGCAATGAGCTTGTTGGATAATGATCCTCAAGACCATGTAGAAGCCCTAAAGTGTGAAAATTCAAATTTTTGGAAAACTGCTATGGAACATGAATATCAATCATTAATCGAAAATAACACATGGACTGTTGTAGATTTACCAAAGGGCAAGAAAATTATTCCCTGCAAGTGGGTATTTAAAACTAAAAGGGATGACGTTGGCAACATTGCTCGCTACAAGGCGCGCCTCGTCATTAAAGGCTTTAGACAAACCAAAGGCATTGATTATCACGAAGTGTACGCTCCAGTGGTACGCTATGCATCGGTAAGATATCTCATTGGCCTAGCAGCTAAATATGGCTTAAAAATCCACCAGATGGATGCGATCACAGCATTTCTCCAAGGTGATGTAGAGGAAGAAATATACATGGCGTTACCACCTGGTTATGAAGTAGAAAATAAAGTTTGTCGACTCAACAAAGCTCTGTATGGTTTAAAGCAAGCGAGTCGACAGTGGAACAAAAAGTTAAATGCTGCTCTGTTAGAAATTGGTTTAAAGAGATCAAACGTAGATCCTTGCATATACTACAGACTTACAAGTGAAAATGATATATTTTTTATTGCAGTATATGTCGACGACATACTCTGTCTATTCAACAACGAAAAGACTGTAAAGTTTATTAAAGGAAAACTGGGAGAAAAATTTAAAATAAAAGATCTCGGTCCAGCTCAACCAATGTATTGGCTTCAAAATAACGCAGAGTGATAATCTGAATACAATTTCCCTCGATCAATCACTTTATGTTGAGAAGATATTGCACAGATTCAAGATGTATGATTGCAAGCCAGTACCTACACCTTTTGAAGCTGGTGCTCAGTTGAAGAAGGCTGAAAATGAAAATGAAATTCTAAAAAACATACCCTATCAAGAAGCCGTGGGATGTTTACTGTACTTATCACAGGGTACACGCCCTGATATAACTTTTGCTGTCAATTCTGTAAGCAGATTTAATAATTGTCCGACAACTCAGCACTGGGCAGCTGTTAAGAGAATATTTAGATATTTGAGAGGAACAATTAACTTGCAGCTCACATTCAAGAAAGACAGCAATAATATGACTGGCTATTGTGATGCAGATTGGGCCAGTGACACATTAGACAGAAGATCCTGTACAGGATATATTTTTATCTTTCAGGGTGCTGCCATAAGTTGGAACTCCAAAAAACAGGCCACAGTGGCGCTTTCATCTACTGAGGCAGAATATATGGCCTTGAGCTCTGCTGTACAAGAAGCGCTTTGGCTTAAACAGCTTGAAGATGATTTTTGGCATAAATCTTCAGGTACGCCAATAACTTTGTATTGTGATAATCAGAGCGCTATTAGTATTTCAGGTTCTGGTGCCTATCATGCTCGGAGCAAGCATATCGATGTGCGATACCATTTTGTGAAGGACAAGATTGCTGCCAGAAAAGTAAACGTCGAATACATCAGTACCAATGGCATGATAGCTGATGCACTTACCAAAGGACTACCTCGCCTGAAGCTTACTACCTTCACAGCTGCAATGGGTTTGCATTCAGGAGAGGATGTTGGAAGGAATGCAAATCATAACGCCTGAAAATATTGTAGAGCAAACACGCATCAACGCACTGATGCATGTACACAAATGTCAGTCCCTTCTAGCGCCGATACGTGACACGACATAATCGAATCTTATGTACTTGCTTATTTTTTATTGTAATAAACTTAGTTAAACAAGTTAATCGCGTTAATTATTTACAACAGTTCCACTTTAGCCGCATATGTACCCCAGGTTTTACGATAATTATGACAGGTATGCTTCGTTTTCGTTTCTGATTCTGATTCTGAGTTATTTATTATGAAATGCACGAAACTTCGTAATTTTATGTTTCGAAATCAGGCATGTACGATGTTGAAAATTTTATTGCTTTTTGGAAAATACCAATTTTCAGTGATCTCTTCTATATATCGGTGTAAAGTCGAACAGCGTAAAACCAGAATTATTTATATTGGAATATATAATATAATAAGACTTCTCATCGCGGTAAGAATGCCGAAGTCATCTTGCTTAGAAACAAACATACAGTGGCTTGAAATTTACAGTTATTTCGGTACAGGCCTTATATAGGTATATATCTTTATTTGACGTCCATAAGTGCATTGAATTGTTATTTTTTTTTTTTTTTTTTCTATTTATTTAGAAACAAACAGTCATACACAATTTTTGATCAAAACTTATAGACAAAAAATAGACCTATAGTTTCATATGTAGAAATAAAATATAAACAGGTCCGTGGCTATTACAAAAAACAAAAATACTTAAATCTGTATTTTATAATAACAAATACTTGAAATATGTAAATCAGTGATTTGATACGTCTGCAGAAAATAAGTTACATATACATCGTAGTCTCGTAGTACATTAAATTTAAGCAAATAACAAATTACAGTTATAATCAATATTTAAATGCATTCTTAAGTTGTGTTAGTGAACAGTTAAAAATGTCTAAATCATTAAGTTTTTGATTCTCATTAAAAAGTTTACATGCGCGTTTGATAAATACATTCCCACCGTAACCAGTCCTGCTGAATGGAATAAAAAATAAGTTTCTTTTACGACAACAGCGCTCACGTCTTCGCGGAACTCTAAAACAGATTTTATGTAAAAGAATAGGGGCTTCTAATTGTGAATGGAAAATCTTAAAAAGCAAAACGGAATCAGTGGAATCTCGACGGTCACTAAGAGTTTGAATATTTAAACGTTTACAGGTGTCGGTATAGTCAGCAGTATAAGCTAGTCCAGTCCTGAAGCACAGTGATTTAATAAATATTTTTTGAAGTCGCTCAATTCTGTCGATGTGTACTTTGTAAAAAGGTTTCCACACTGAGCAAGAAAATTCAAGGTGACTACGCACAAAACTATTGTAGAGAATTTTATATGTCAAGCGGCTTTTAAATGGTTTCCCAACACGCATTATGAATCCTAACTGTTTATATGATTTTGTCAGCATTTTATCAATATGTGGGATAAAAGTAAGTTTGCTATCCATAATCACACCAAGATCTCTAATTTCGGTTACTCTATTTAAGGTTTTACCCGATAAGTTGTAAGAATAATTAATTACATTTTTCTTTTTTGAGAAGGTGATAACATTGCATTTATCTAAGTTAAGAAACAAATTATTTATTTCACAGTAGCTGACTAAGTTGTTATACGAATTGTTATCTTTATCTTGGTAAATTGTAAAAAAATAGATGTAAATACATTTCTGCGCCCTCAGATCTTAAGCATATGTCTATAGTATAGGTTCTAAAAATGATTTAGCGGCGATTTTCAATTTCAAGTTCCAGATCGATGGATCCTGCACAAATTTTTCTAACTTTTGGAAGTGTTCGGTCGAGTTTCGGGTAATGTAGCACAACATGTTTTAGCTAACTATTGTTTCGTTTAAGACAATGATGATTTAGAACATCGATCATCGGAGATAGTACTTGCGTTTAGTAGCAAATGTATTAACTCAAACTAAACCCTAATCAATTATGTAAACAGGCTCTAAGGCAAGTGTACATGCTGGTAGGGGCCTTATCAGATAAAAATAAAATGTTGATTATCTCAATAATGGAGTAAATTAGAATACCGGTGACTTGAGAAAGTTACTTAATTTAAGCTACGGAGTGCGCCCTTGAAAAACAGTTATAGGACTACTTTTGATCTGTACCCCTAGTGTAAATTTTAGCAACATCATAACGTGACGAACGCGTTTGCGTTAAGTCTCATTTTGTATAGGATTTTGAGTTTCCAAAACGTCCCGCTTGGCGCGTTCTTTCTAAATCCAATACAAAATGAGACTAAACGCAAACGCGTACGTCACGTTTCAAAATCGAATTTATTTACACTAGGGGTACTGTACCCCTAGTGTAACTTTGATCGACATCATAAGGTGACGAACGCGTTTGCGTTAAGTCTCATTTTGTATAGGATTTTGAGTTTCCAAAACGTCCCGCTTGGCGCGCTCTTTCGAAATCCAATACAAAATGAGACTAAACGCAAACGCGTACGTCACGTTTGGAAATAGAATTTATTTACACTAGGGGTACTGAGCGTCTTAGTTTAGTGTAGTTTTTGTTTTTGCGTTTTCAGTATGTTACTATATATTAATTAATGCTTCCGAGTAAAATATAAAAGCGTTGGGCGATTGCTGCGGTCAGGCCGGCTCGCGGGGTGCCAGGGCTCACGACAACATGCACGCGTGCTCCCGACACCACCTTATTACAATAACTCGCCGAGCGCAGGCGAGTCCGAGTCCTGCCCCGCGAGGACCTCAGAGCCTGTCCAGGCGAAACATACTTGTAGACCCTCGCGCGTTCCTGAGATAGTAGACTCACATACCAGCGTAGAAGAGGCACTTAACTTAGGGATGGTTTAACATTTGAACTTTAAATAAGCAGATCACAGTACAGGATGGATTTTTTAAATGCGGTCCTGAGGGTAGCTACCCGATTTCGTGCTGCTACGCCTGTGCTACGCCAAAATGGTCTTAGGAGAGCATTTCTTACTTTTTAATTTACGATTATTGATTGACATTTACATATATCGGAAATCGTCAATTTAGACAAAAGTTTTCGATTCCATTCGATTTTATTATACACATATGCTAGAATTAAAAAGCATATTAGAGACCAACATAGGTTAGGGAACTAGAAACGTCACAAATGGGAGAAAATATTTTCTATAATAAAAAATGTAATTTAACATCCGTGGCGCATGCTGTGTGGGGATCGCTCGGCCTATTTGACCAGATCAAATATTATCATTTCGAACACTTCCACGGTTGTCAGCTTTGAGCTCCCTCATCCGCTGCGTTAACATAGTGGTCTGTGTGTTTTGAGTTTAACAAATCGGTCAACTACTCTAGAACTTCTTGTCGTACTGATGTATCGGTGACTACTTCTGTGACTTATCTCAAGGTACACTGGTTCGAATATTAGTTACCTCGCCCACGTTCGGTGGCGCCGCAACGTGCCGCGCTCGTGCCTCGCGGTGCCGGCCGGCGGGCCCGTGCCCGCGAGCCGACTGCAAGCGCGGGCTCATTTCCTGCTGCCACGGAATCTATTACAAACAACACATCGACCCACACTTTACGCTCGTGCTCCCTGTTCAGTTGTCGGAAGCTCCGGGCCACTACACCAGGCTTGTAGCAAACTGCTCGCGCACTGCTCAGTTACGAGTTGTAGCAGCTGAGATGCAATATTCCGTTTTAGGCAATAGGGAAAAATTGAGTCGAACCAAGCTAAATCTGTATGGCCTTTGCTTTGACAAAATGTGGATTAACAGCAAATGTCAATAAAAAGATGACGCTTATAATGACATCCTCCACTCTGTTTTATTCAAATCGGTGCAACGTTAGCTTAGGCAGACTCTATCTTTTGTTGTTGTTGTGTCATTCAGAGTGTTTAAGACCAAGTTCGGCCTGGCCAGCCACATTAGGGCCCATAATCGGTGTAATCCGTAATTGCTGAGGTCGCCGTTATCGAAATCGATGAGGAGGACTATATATTGCATGATGTGCTTGACGCAAGGCCTAAGTAGACTAATAGAGAAATTAGTAAGTAAGTGAACTTATAAGGTTGTCTGGAAGAGATCGCTTCTTAGCCATAAGACCGCCTGTTGGTTCCTAACTTTTAAGTGTTTTTTCATTTTCTGTCTATTTTTAACTGTATGGTGCACAATAAAGAATATTTACTTACTTATTTTTGTATGTTAAAGTTGAAATAAATGACCATTTGAAAATAGGTATTAAAGCAATCTGATCTGATCGCGAATCTCAAAAGGGGTGAACCCAAGATGCTAGACTGGTTTAGTAGACAGTGGACAGAAAAAGAGCATTACTCGCACGCCGTCCGTCGCCGCGTCGCCGCCTAATTCCTGTGCTTATATTCGGAACGGGCCGGCAGGTGCTGTATCAGGCACGGCGCGGGGGGTGCGGCGGGGGCGGGCGGAGGCGCAAGATAAGCGATATCGCGGCGCCACATCCGCGCGCTTTACGGCCGCGTTACACCTCAAACCTCCTCCCCGGCCCATATTCTCAAACTGGTTTCTACTCTTCTGAGAGCTAGTTACCAGTGTTACATGCCCGCTAGATTTGTTGCCCATCATAGACTGGAGTATACTGGTCGGCGTACTGCGCGGCCTGACTCCTACGGAATGGGTATGTGAATGACCTCCAAGCTATAGCTGCACCGGCGCCGGCTATCTTCACCGCTCACAAGCTACTTACCTGCCGTATAGTCACGGTTTTACGGCTTCCTTTAAGGGCTTTGACATGGTGCCAGCGCTTCTACGCTTAGAGTTGTCAGGCTAAATAAAAACTCGATGAAGTATAATGTTTATAAGTAGTATACACTCGATCTCTTTGGTTATAAGTGAATTCTACTACAGAGAGTGTGGTTACGAGTATGCTTTGTCCTGGGCAAAAAGTGTCTCAAAACACGCTCGCGCTTAATAAGTATCTCTCATCAGGTAAAAACCGACGAAATCTGCCACACGAATGATTTAAACCTAGAATAAACGAGGATTATACCTTGATATATTTTACCGACTTAAATATATGCTAAAACAAATTGCGGGCAGGCGCCGCGCCCGAAAGGTGATGATGGCATTTTTTTCTATCAGATACCACAATGCTGATTAGGCCACTGAGGCATTTTTGTAAATAAGTACATAAAGTTTTGCCATCCCAAGGCTTCACAGAAAAAGCTTATCCCGGGTTAGGCATAATCTCTACCGACGAATGACTACACTAACACTCCCCTGGTCGTGGTACGCCATATCACATTGCACCAAATAGCATCTCGATGGAGTAACCATACGCCTCCGCGCTGCAGGCGTCGTGTTGTAACGAGACTGCTGCGTTTAATGATCCACTGAAACACTCATTACGTTAATTACTAATTGTGGCTAATTACCCTTTCATTAGTATAACGATTCCCTAAAACATTCACCACTTATTAAAATCCCATTTTCTCACAGTGGAATACAATAGGCTTGGTGCGTCTGAATGACATAGAAGGCTATATTACGAGTAAAGACACTTTTTCAACACAAGATATATGGTTAAGATTCAGATATAGCAAGAGTTGTCGTATTCCATATGTTTGTAATATATATGAGACCATCTATTAAGTATTTCTGTAATGTTAAGTAGGCGTGTCAAAAATGTAACGCAGCGAGCGGGTGGACTACGAATCTGTTTTAAAGTAAATGTGGAGTGACAATATTATTACTTTTATTATTTATTTAATCTTTATTGCACAATACATATTATATTATAGCCTTTTTTATTCCTTATCTTTTTACATTTAGTTACATGTATACATAATTTTAAAAATAGTAATACAATTCAACATATGACAACATCGAAGTCGTCATTTATAAATAAAATTGTAAAATGTAATAAAATAATCCTAATTATATTAATTTAATAAATGAGCAAAATTGTTTTATAAAATTTACCCACTTTGAAATATTGAAATAATTATATTTATATCAGTCTTAAAGTTAATATTAAACAGAAAATATAGTATTATAAAAAAATATCTCACATTGTATTTGTATTTCATTATTTAATTAAATAAATAAAACACATTTCATTATTTCATTCGAATAGATAGTAAACTTATGATTAAAAATAAAATTAAAAAAAAAGACTACTTATATTTATGTATAGCATGCCGTTTTTTTTTTGTTACTTGAAATATTTTCTATTCTAAGGACATCTTCGCGAGTAATGGCCTCCTCCATACTCTTCCAGGTGTCTCTGTCTCTTGTTTTTTTTATCCAGTCTTTTCCAGCTACTGTGATAATCTCATCATTCCACCTGTCTGTCGGTTTTCCTTGCATCCTTTTATTAGGCGGGCCTGTCCATGTAGTGATTTTTCTTATCCATTTATTGGGGTTCATACAGGCAACATGGCCAGCCCACTTCCATTTTTGTTTCTTGCAGTATTCTAGGGCATCTATAACATTCGTTCGTATTCTGTCTTTATACTTCTCTCTAAAGCTGCTTGACATGTTCGAATTTTGTGTTTGGTGTCGCTACCATGTATCCATGTTTGGCTGCCGTAGGACAGACGGGGAAGTATGCAGGAATCTAGAACTTTTTTCTTCGTAATGTAATGTTAAGTAGGCGTGTCAAAAATGTAACGTAGCGAGCGGGTGGACTACGGACCTGTTTTAAAGTACTTAAATGTGGAGTGACACAATATTATTACTTTTATTATTTATTTAATCTTTGAAACAAGAATGGATGAGGCAAGCTGACGGCACCCCGGCCGGGAATATCGACCCGACTATCATGAACAAGGGGACCGACCTTCCTAGGAAACTATGGTGTCGCTTAAACCGCTTAAGAACCGGGCACGGACGATGCAACTTCTTCCGGCATAAGTGGGGTTGGAGAGACTCCGCGCTATGCGACTGCGGCATCGAGGACCAGACTATGGAGCACATCATCCAGCGGTGCCCACTCCGCGCATACTCGGGTAGCCCGGTTGATCTATTAGACTTGACGCCCGATGCTGTGCAATGGTTGCAAAACTTGGATGTTGCCTTATAAATAATACTGTATATGTGTAATTTTGCCTATGTGACTATATCGCCATACGATTAAATAAATAAATCTTTATTGGACAATTCATGAAGGTACAAATGGCGGACTTAATGCCTTAAGGCATTCTCTACCAGTCAACCAGTGGGTTAAACCAGAAAGATTAAGTAGGTGCAGTGTCTTTTGAAGTAAATGAATTTGTAACCAATACTATATATGAATATAAACTATATATTAATTATATTAATAAACATAATACTATATATATATAATACTTTTATATAGGTATAACAACTTTCCAACAGAGAGAAACTTTGGAAACATGTAACTTGTCTGTTACGTCAAAAACTTGAGCGACTTGAAAGAATTCTAAAAATAGTGTTGTTTGAAGGTCTAAAAATACCTACCTAGGTGTCTGCTAAAAAATGGTATTTATTTATCCAGTCCAGCTTAATAAAACATATTTGTGAAGCCTTCGTCGTCTTCATAAATTGCTAACTCCACCGTCAAGCTCCGTAACGCAGCGCGGGCCGGCGACGCCGCAACCCCACGAATGCCGATATTACCTGCCGGCACGCCGTCGAGAAATGCCCAGCATCTGTCATAAGAGGCGAGATAATCCGTGAGACGTGTAGTGAATGTAGCGGGTGTCGGTTGTCCCCTCGGTGCGTGGCGCGCCCCGGCCCTGACCTACATAGCGCCGCGGGCCGTCGCCTGCCCCTCGCGTCACGCATCCCCGCCACGCACTTTCACTGACGATGCTGCATCCTGATAATATTATTTATATTTGTCTTGCTACACTCGTGGCAAGTTGTCATCAAAAGCACTTATTTAATTTTAGTTTTTTTATCTTCATAAGTTTTGAATAAGGAATTTGCTTGGTAAAAAAATTAATAACAACAACAAGCAATCGGTACAGAATGCAAAGTTATCTAGTAGAAAACTTTAGTTCATAACACTTTAAAATATATTTTCTTCTTATGTGGTTAAAATCTCCAATGTCAGATAAAACAACTTACCTACATATATTTATTTTCTTAATGTGAACGAACTGTAATAGATTCTCGATGAAATAGTTATTTGTACAACAAGAGAGCAAAGTTTGATACTTCCTCGAGTCCTTGTTTTGAGTCCCGTGCAAGCGAAAGATTCTATAATAGGTTCACGAGCGTAGCGAATGAATCTAATTTAGAATCTTGAGCGTAGTAAGGGGCTCAAAAGCGCACGAGATGTAAATAACTTTGATCTCGTAGCACACAAAAATTTTCACGTCAGTCAGCCATCAAAAAATACAACCTGAAAAAATGTAATCCGTCTTCATCACTATTTCACACATGTTTTCTGAAGGTATTCTAACAATTAACTTTAATTACCGCAATAAAACAAAACGAAAGAAATTTCAATAAAATAATACGAAAAAATCGACAACTTTTTTTTGTAAAAAAAAACTTTGTAAGATACGGTCCGAATTGCGGATACTACTATTTGTCAACTATAGTAGAGATCGTTAAGAGTAGTTAATTAGAATTATTTACTGCGTAACAATTGCGTAAATTTGTATAAGTTCATTGTTTTCATTTTATAATAAAATATGGTGTTTTTATTAAATTTTCAACTTTTATTTCTATAATTAATTATTACAAATGAAGACTGGTAGGGTGTTTTGGAACGATGCGGTCTGACTTATTTCGGGGGTCTATTATAAACCGTCAATATACCGTTGAATTATGTATGCTCTTTTTTGTCTCTTTCTTGTGCTAATGACGTAAAAGAGACAAAGACAATGGAATCCAAATACTTCGAACTTGTTTTAGGCCCCGCACATTGAAATGACATTCGAATATAAAGGTCAATTGAATGTTATTTTGTCTCACTCAGTGAGCAAAATGCGATTTTGCTCACTGTTTTTAAGCAGCAAATTACCCTTGTTCGAGCTGCTGACGTGAAAATAAATAAACGTCATGAATTTGTAAGATCAATTAATATTATTTAAACGATGCTATGATAATCGTAACGGTACATGATATAAATAAAGATGGTTAAATATAAGTCATTGTCTTCATGTTGCCATGCAGTCGGCCCCGCGGCCGCCAGTCGGCATGACGCCGCCTCCGCCGGTCGGCGTGACGCCGACTCCCGAATGCAATTGTGCTTTCTGCCAATATGGGTACATGTACATTTTACAGACGT
The DNA here is from genome assembly GCF_033807575.1 of Cydia pomonella. Lineage (NCBI taxonomy): Eukaryota > Metazoa > Arthropoda > Insecta > Lepidoptera > Tortricidae > Cydia > Cydia pomonella. The sequence goes on along the minus strand of NC_084710.1, from coordinate 24,369,018 downwards.
ACTGGAATTGCATCTATTATAGTATCGGTAACAGTTTACCGATTACCGCAATGACATACAAACAGAAGACACACACACAGGCCAATTTGAACAAACACTGACGTCATAATGATATCCGAATGATGTTATTTAGGCGCGTCTCCTGCAACAAGTACGGGCGAAATGAAAAATTTAATGACATCCAGGCCAACTGGAACGTACACTGACATCAAAATGACATCTCGTACTTTCATGTACATGTATTGGCGCGGACGAGACGCACGTTAACTAAATAACATCATTCTGACGTCAGGGTACGTTCGAATTGGCCTGCAATTCATGCATACAAAATTTTCGTTTCAGAATTCTAAAAAAACAGTTTGTATTTATATTTCAATATGTGAAGCAATTTTATATTGACATGCGCACACAAATCTCAAAATAAAGTTGTGTCACACTTCCGCCGCCCCGCAATGTTTGTGGAATGTGACGGAGGCTGATCATGCTTTAACAATCTGATTTGGTTGCCATCTTGTTTTGACACGAGCCCGAGTCAGCCGCCACTGCACGCATGAAATGCAATCAGAGAAAGTAACTTAAAATATTGTACGCAACACCTGAGATGCTTGATGACATGACTGAAGGTCGTGTCAGAATAAGATGAGAACCATATCCAATTGTTAAGGTCCGTAGGTTCAGAGAGCGTTGTTTTTGAAAAAAACCGTACCGCTATTTTAGATCTCAATACGGTTGCCAAAAATTTAATTAGTAATCTTGAGGAATCCTGTTTTTGTTTTACTTTAGCTTAATATAAAAAACACGAACATACGTCTAAAACGCACTTTAAAAAATTGTAACAATTTATAAGCAAAAGCTAAAAATATGAAAATTGATTGCTGCAATTTTTGAGTTTACTCAACGATTACTTCTTTTTGTTAAAATATAAACCAAGAAAATTCAAAAACATGATATCCGAGGTCCCGAGTACGCGCATACATCTCGTTTACTACACTCAGTGAGAGTGAGAGAAGAACACGATCAAAACAAAATCGGCCCCACGGACGGAAACTTTACGTCTTACGTCTAATCGATACCAACGGCCCGATTCGAAGAATGAGATACGATAACAATAAGTTCTGGTTTAGATAAGTTCTCATTTAGATATCATTTGTATGTCGTATAGTTGACAGAAGCAGCTCGATTGGGGCAACCATGTCACTTTCACGTTAGAAATATCGTAGATAGATGTTATTGGGATCACAGCGGTATCGAAATAAATGTCAATTTTCATCTAGTTATCGGTCTTTTAAAGATCTTTCCAAGATCTTAAACGTGTCCTAATTATTCTTCGAATGGGGCCGTATATCTTACGTCCACGTTTAAGAGTATCGTCTTAAACATAACCGCGTAGCGCAACGTCGTAGTAGTGCTACGTCGTAGCAACGCTACATCTACAGCGTAGCCTCACAGAACAAGAAGTTAGTGCAAAGAGAGCGCGAGTGCAGCATAGACGAAAAGTTTATTAAATAGTGTTGCTCGCGTGACGTGCAGTCACTACAGCCTTGTGTCCGCAGCACAGGGGCGACAATCGCGCGACACGGCGGCAGCGGCCGATGCCAGCAAAAGCGGCGTTATTCCACATGCCATGCGCTCAACCGAGCCGAGATAAGTGCGTCCTCTCTCTCACACTACATATGTGTACTAAGGACTTCTTATGATTATGATGATATCATAATTACCGTGCGTCACACTTGCGCTAGTACATGTGCGGACAAGCATCAGCGAAATGCACCATAACTCAATGACACCATACATAGATGTCATTTTGGTGTCAATGTAAGTTCGAATTGGCCTGTAAGAGGTCTATTATTAGAGGTTTACCATTATTCATTCAATTATGAAAAGTAGTAGTTAGGCAACTTTTTTGCCCTCTGTATTCGAACTACCAGTGGGCACCAACTTCCGGAAAGTTGGTGGCCACTGGCAGTCATCAGACTAATGCGAATCCGTCCGTACGCCGCTCTGGTGTGTGAGCGAGACAGCGCCATGTTCGCACACCGGAGCGCCTGGACATTGGACGGTTGCCACCAGCGCAGCGCTCGGTAAGAGATGAGAACACGGTGAAGGACACTTATCTTCCCTCCGTACTCGGCGCTGAACTTTGATCGTCAGTCGGAGCCGCCGTATTGAGCAGGCACGCCGGAGTTCCTTAACTACTTCGCTTACGAGTTGGCGGCTATTTTTGAGGGGGCTCGTGGACAGATGGGATATTCAGAAGTTAAACACATGCTTGGAATGTTGTTAGTGTCTGAGTCCTACGAATATATAATATTAACATGAATAATGTATGAGAAGGGAAGAGAACAATCAAATATTAGTAGCACAAGCCTATAAAATTTATCGTTAGCCATTTTGTTGCATGAAATGAGTATCCCACCGAAAACATTTTCATGGAAAATGTTGCCAAGATGAAATCATATGTCTCACACTGTCAAAAAGTTATTAGATTTCATGTAGAGCCTAGCTTCTAGCTCAACGCGCCCTAACTTCACAAACTACATCTTACGGTTCGATTCGAATTTTAAGATACATCAAACATTTGTTAAAGATACGATATGGATTAGATATGTCAGTGACAAAAGTGACATTTTCACTCACTTGTTGACGTTGTCACTTTTAATTGACATCCATATCGTATCGTATCCTTACGTAATTTTTGACGTATCTTAAAGTTCGAATCCGGCCATTAGTCAAAACATGTGGCCAACCGTTTCCACCACGACCAAATTTTAGCTTTCTAGGACTTCAGGATTTTGAATTTTGCAGATCATCTGTGAGTGAGTGATTGAGTGAGTGAGTGAGTGTGGGGGTTTTTGTTTGAAGAAACGTCACTTTTGACACTGACATATCTGATCCATACCGTATCTAAACCTAATATTAGACGTATCTTAAAGTTCGAATTGAGCCGTTAGTGACGAAATCGTTTTTTTAATGACAATAAAATTTAATAGACGACGAGCTATGCAATTTAATCTTTTTTTGATTAATAAGTCCAATTGCCATCATATCCCGAGATATTTTCTTATCTGAATGGATTATACAAACCCAAAACCCAAGTGCTTCGAGAAAAGGTAGGAATTACCCTTGCGCTTCGCTCGACTCGGCTTGGCGGGGGCACTACCGGGCCCCCAGATTTTTGTCAAACTTCTGCTGTCTCGATTGTTTTCCTTCGACCTGTAAAATTGAATGATCTTTGAACGAAACAGTGGTTTTGGTACGTGATATTGCTTAAATATTGTATTCCATTTGGCAGCATTCATATTTGACCAAACATTACAGCCATAACTTAAATATAAAAATATAAATATAAATAAATATTATAGGGACATTCTTACACAAATTGACTAATAGTCCCACGGTAAGCTAAGAAGGCTTGTGTTTTGGGTACTCAGACAACGATATATATAATATTAAAATACTTAAATATATAGATAACATCCATGACTCAGGTACAAGTATCTGTGCTCATCACACAAATACCATACCGAGAGGACCATCGGCTTCCCAGGCAGGGTCACTACCCACTAGGCCGGACCTGTCGTCAAACTCGATGAACGTCGATTTATCCACTTTATTTAATAATTTCGCTCATAAACTCCATACACGCAATTTATTCAGAAACGGTTAATATAAAAAAGGTTGTCTGTTAGAGATCGTTCTTTAGCGATAAGACCTGTGGCTGTTGTCACCTGTGTTCATGTATTATGTATGTCTCTCTGTAAATGTTATTTTGAGGTTGTGCAATAAAGTGGATTTGTATTGTATTGTATAATATGAATATAGTTTAACATCATTCAGTCGAAGTCCTTTTTGATATCATCCTTAAACCTGCATCCTTAAACATTGCAAAATGTACGAAGTTTGAGAAATTTGTTTCAATGCCGCGTATACGATTCTAGTTTCGGGATTAGTGTCGGCGTGTAGGGCTCATTAGAGCGGCGAGGAGGACGAGGAGTAATCGAGCGACCTCTGACAGAGTTTACGGACAGTAGCCTCTCTGGTCTGTAGTATCACAGGATGAAACATATTTGAGTCAGGTTTTCGTCACAACACATAACCAAGGTACTTGAATTGAATAGGAGTAAGTAAGTAGACTTCTTTAGACGCTGTACCACCTGCTGACTGGCGGTGCGACTGTGAGCTGGATGTATGCTGACTACTAGGTAGATCGATAGATAGTGCGCCACGGGTTTGGGGAGGGCCAAATTAATCCCAGACTCGATCCCTAGGATGTTAGACATTTTAGGAAAATTTCGAAAATGTTGAGTGACTACGACATCCGGCCCACAAAGGAAGAAATATTAAGCGATCCCTAAGCATGCTTTTAATGTTCACGGATGTGGCAGTCACACAGAAAAATAGTAATGTATTCTACATTACGATATTAAAGAAATTAACAAAACAATTCCAATTAGCAACTAAAATAAAATAATTACAACTCTAGCCCGATCTGGGGACACGTACACAGCATTTTACCAACCAACGAAGTAAATATTATCCCATCAAAAACATTTTCATGTAAAATGTAGCCACGACGAGACCATAAGGCTGTAACGTTGTCAAAAATATATCAAATCTCTTGTAGAGCCCAGCTTCTAACTCTACAAGCCCTAACTTCACAAACTCTATTCCTTACGCAAAATATATGGCTCCCCAATCCGCATTGGGCTAGCGTGGGGTCTTTAGCGCGAGCCCCCTCGCGCATGAGAGGAGGCCTGTGCTTAGCAGTGGGATGTATAACGGCTGAATTATTATTATTATTTGTAAAACAATATGTAGCCGATCTCCACCATTTCTCATGTGAAAACTATGTGACAGATTTCCGAACGAGATTTTGAAATATTTTTATTTTGTCAACCGGCCAGCCCAAAGCGCTTATAATTCGAGAAAAGTTATAGCAAACCGTCACAGCCTAATTTTGAACTGAGTGACGTATGTAATCTTCCTTTGACTGAGTACCTCCGACCGCCATCTGTGATGCTGTCCCACTGGTGAGCTGCTCTCAATTTTTGCTCGATATGGACTCTAGGTAGGTAACGGGAATACAAATAAGGTAGCATATCATACTATAGTACAAGTAGCGGTGCTAGAGTAAATCACAACAAGACCTAAGTGTGTATTTGTTCGTAATGCGTAAAAATGCGCGTAAACAAACAAGTCCCGCTTAATTTTGTGTGAAGATATTGTACTCGCTTTACTGTGCCTAGCCGGTTGTCGAACGCGGTGCTCGACGCGGGCCCTTGGCCGATGCTCGTCGATAGGCTAAGCGCCACAGAGGGCGCTCGGCTCGAGCTGCCCGTTCTGATTGCATCCGTCTCTAATGACTCGTCTTTCAAACCCGTTCCTACTCGACACGCCTCCAGTCTAGTTTCACTTGACCCTCGCATTGGTAACATTGAGGTACGAATTACGCTGGCCGTACAGCCCAGTCGGAGACCTGTGAGGAAGACGCTTCGCTTATCAATTAGCAAGGCATTGTGGCGGCGATCATTCTACGGCACGTTTATTTAAAGAGACTCTTGCAGACGGCGTTCACGAGGTCGGCGGGGTGCGGGGTGCGGGGTGCGGGCCGTAGGGCGCGGGCCAGTGATGCATGCGGTCTATCCATATATTAAATATTTTATTGTGCATAAAATTTGCACAATAAATGAGAAAGTTTTTTTCTTAACATAGACGAACGACTTCTACAGGCTGTACCAAAAATAGTGGGGGTCTTATAAGGAATGTTTGAATAGCCTTTTATGGATTTCTGTGCTCCGAAATAAGTTTTTTATTTTTATTTATTAAAAGAAGAAGAGAAGAAAAAATATTTAAATAAAAATAAATAAATAAATATTATAGGACATTATTACACAAATTGACTAAGTCCCACAGTAAGCTCATTAAGGCTTGTGTTGAGGGTACTTAGACAACGATATATATATAATATATACATATTTATAAATACTTAAATACATAGAAAACATCCATGACTCAGGAACAAATATCCATGCTCATCACACGAATAAATGCCCTTACCAGGATTTGAACCCGGGACCATCAGCTTCGTAGGCAGGGTCATTACCCACTAGGCCAAACCGGTCGTCAAAACCTATACCGGTCCTAACCTATGTCGGTATTTAACGCGAAACATTTTTGGCATTGTACGGAGGGTTGACCGACTTGGACTTGTCGCGTCATATAATATTTCTACTACTTTTTTCTAACCATAACACGATACCGAATATTCCCTTAAACGGAATTCCACTGTTTTTGTTACTCCACTTACACATGTATAACAATCATTTATGAATTCACATATAAAAGTAATATAGGTAAACGTAAACGTAAAGGAATATAATTTGTAGATACAATAAGTAATAATATACTAATATGTATTATGCAGCTTTAATGGAAATGCTGTTACATATCCACATCTAATTAAGTAACTTTTATTGCTTTTAACAACACTGTTTTTTTATCACTATCAGATAGATGCTTTTAAAAGCGGCTGCAAAGATAACTGACCGCCCTGAAAACATATTTCTATGCAGGAGGTCAGTTAACTCTGCAGCATACTGTAAATTTTACTAGGACATGGCTGCAATAGGACTAGATGGCAACCAAGACAAACCAACGATAGAGACAACAAAGTAACCGTGTCGCGGGCTGGACAGGGGCGCGGCGGACTCGACGTCGACAAATGGTCCAGAAACTATCCGCGAGTAACGAGGGTCGCTGTCACGCCGCACTCACAGCGCGACCTTCTTTAATCTAATTATTATGTAAAAGGTTGAACCGGCAGGTCGAGAATACAAAACTCGTTTATTAGTAATAGCCTGGCACATGCCAAGAGACAAAGGTCGTTGGAGGTGCTGCCGGCGGGCGGCCACGAAATCAACAAAGTTACTCCTTTTCACTTGGAGTGCAAGTACAAACAAAGTTTCTAGTTATGTTATGTTTCTAGTTAGGATGTTTCTGGAATTCAGGCCGCTTTCAAGAAGTCAACGTGCGCAATATTCGAAAATATCTATAGGCCAAATATTTAATTATCATATAGTAACAATAATATTTAAAATAACATGTTTTTTTAGAGAAGTCTAATCGATCACATGCAGATCGACAAAAACACTGAAATTGATTGACAGTGATCTCCGCTGTTTGAACATTTGGTAAAAGAAAAGTCATGGAGCTGTTGCGTTTGAAGTAAAGTTTGTAGATATTTCAGCTGTAAATCCGATGACGGGTTGATCCCGCTGCGCCGGGCTCATCCCGCCCATAAATAACGCGATAATATTAGGCAAGAAGGCTTTCTTCGCTTCTACCCTCCCTGCGCTCGCCCGCTGTTTACAAGGTTTTCGTCCACAGAATTAGTCCCCCCCCCCCCTTCGCCCAGCGATCAAATTAAAATCCACTCTGTGGTATTATTAAAACAATAAAAAAGTTGTTTTTGTGGAACATAATTCAAACGTCTCCTGCGTTCTGTGGGGATGATGGAAAAGTTCTGAATGTCCCAAATTAGGAAACTAAATGCTTACAGCATAAATTACGAGAATATTCATTTTAGAACCATAATTTGGTAATTTATGTCATATCAACAATTATTTGTCTTAAATGTCATATATAAACCTGTTAACAAATAGCATGATATTATTATATTTAGCAATTGACATGATTATTTTAAACAAAAGATGCATTATTAAACTTGCTATAAAGCCGTTAAGTCACAAACGTGGACTGTTACTGATACAAACAAATTATAAAATTTACAGTCAATTAATATGAAAATTACAGTCCGAATTTGTACTTACAATACTTCAAATACTTTGCTCATATCATATCATATTATACCGTCCTCAGGATTGAGCCGCCATTCACCCATGCGCATATTCAACTACCTACCTCTGCACTCTATGGCGCTTCAACATTCGTCGGGAAAATCGGAAACTGTGTTTTCAACGACACTTATGCAAATTGGCGTTTACACAAGGGCTCCATTTTCTCGCTGAAGAATTGTAATTTAATAAGTATAATCGGATGAGAATAAACGACGACGTTTTCTTTTCCTCCGAAGGTCAGCTAAATAAATTACATTTCGAATATCAAATATCTATCAATCATATAATTTGACAAGTCACGCGGAGTTCGTAAGTATTTCCAAAATGGTGAGCTCAACTGTCCAGCAATATTCACGGGAATGGGACATTACCTGTTTATATTGAATTACAGTGTATTATATTAAGGCGAGTGATGGTGTATCTTGCAACATTACGTCCAATTAGTCGTGCTAGCTGTTCTTCGTCCGGGTCCTTGATTGTAAGTATTTATTAAAACTAGCAGTAGAATACTATCTTTCAGCAAGCTGAAGCTCTTCGGGAGCTGAATGTAGGCGCTTTCAGTGCATCAACACCTTCTCCTTAGTAACAGTTAGCATTAGTTTCTGTCCATCCGCTCTGCATAACTGAATATTACCTACCTCCGTTAAGTACTTGGCCAGTCTCTTCGATCGATCAAAACTATGCCTAAGTGAAAGGTGGTGCGGTGTCCGAAGTGCCGGCAGCGGGCAAAGTTGCCGACAGTTGTTGTAGAACTGTTATCGAGTAATTGAGGCTGCCGCGGCCGAAGTTCGCCCGCGGGGACCGAGTGGCAGGCTCGGCGCCCGCGGCTCCTGACGTTCCCGATGCCATCTCTAAATGCTTAAATATCAATAACCGAAGTCAAATGTAATAATCGAGGGCAACGCCATGTTGTGACGATATATTCCACGTCGCCTTAAAGTCAACCTATAGCCGTTTCAACAGCATCAATTGCAAAAGTAACGATAAGGTTTCTTGTAAAAAAAATTACGAGTACATACTAACTCAATAACATAACTGTTAGGGTGTGCCAACTGTGACAAGCGTATTATGTGTTACACCGATCAAAGAATTTAGAAATATGTAGGGTATAAATTGTGGCAAAACTAGCAGTAGTAGCAGTTCGTCGACACACGGTGCCGGGCAAGTCCTCGCACGTTTACGACGGGTTTCACTCCCTTAGTAGACGTGCGCGCCGCGCTACTGTTACCCAGCGGCGGCGCGCCGACCTGTCGGGGTCGGCGTGGTGGCGCCGCGCCGGCGTGGGTATTTTTTTTTAATAAAAAAAAATCTAGCAGCTATCCAGCAGTAGGTACTAAATTAAAGAAAAATAATTGCGTATGACCGAATGAAAACTTTTATTAGGCACTTACTAACTACTGTGTGTGTTCTTTACATGACTCGTAATTATTATGAATAAAAATAATTTCTGATGTTGGTACACCTGTCAAACACTATAGGCTACTACAAAGTGAGAAATGAAGCTTTATAAAACTATATATAAGCCAATGCTACACATTCGATATTCGCCGTGGATGGAAGATATTTATCGACCATGTAGCAAAGTAAATTGTCGTTCGTCACTTTGAAATTAATTATTTTAGGCACTTGATTCCCAAAAGGGACGGTAGCTTGGAAGGGGCGGGAAAGGGACGGTGTGGCATTAAAAAGGACGGAAAACCGTCCCTTTTAGGACGATCTGGCAACGCTGAATTGACAACACGGTGAGAAAAAAGCTCGCGTCTTTACCCTCCCCGCGCCCCGCTCTTCCCCGCCAGCCACACGTTCGTGAACGCTCAGTCCAGCTCGGCTGAATTCGATTAATTTATCGCGCTTCGGCCATCTTCGGCGCGCCGAGAGAATGTCTCGGCGGCGGCGGCGCGTTCCGAAGTCGGCGCGGCGCGGCTGCGCCGGCGCGGCGCGCACGTCTATCCCTTAGATGAAAGGCGCTCGTACAGCAGTGATTACGATCCCGTTGCCTCGCAAGGGTGCCATATCGCACAGCGAGCTAAAGTTTGGTTTAACACTCGTACTTTGAGTCGTTTACAGGGAAAAACGTTTTATTTATTACGGGTATAAACATTTTTGTTCTCGAGCGTGTTTTAAATATTAAAGAAGTAATTGAATGTTTATACACTGAAGCGCAACCAAACAAGCCCAACTATTTAATGCCACAGGATATGCCAAAGTATGCACAGATTAAACAGTGGACTAGGGAAGTGCGTAAATTATATATTTTTTTGTGTATTTGTATCAGATTTTGTTGTTTGAGATGTGCTATAAAAATATTGCACTTAATTTCACAAAACTCCATCAGCAAGTACAAAACGTATATAGCCCTGCAGATACTTAAATTATTACATACTACGATTTAAAAGACTCTGGAGCAATGTAGGTTCGACCAGTGCTGTATATAGCGACTATCGAGTCTACCCGCTATCACACTCAGGATACGGGTGCTACTGTCAAGCACTCTGCGACACGCCGCGGCGTTGCACTTTCTCCAAGTGGCATAGAAACCGTCCATATGCGCGTCCGCGAACATCCCTGACGAGATGCAGCGACGCGGCGGTCGCAACAGCAGCAGTAGCCTAAAGGCATTGTTAAACTGGAACCGTATTATCTTTATTAAGCAGATGAGTTATTCTTCTCGAGTCTCTTTTTATTTTTAAAACTGAAAATTATTCTTATTATATTATTTAATACACTAGAAACTGAATGCTGATGCGTGTATATTAGGGAAGTGCGGTTATTTTTTATACCATTCATGTTCATTTTGATAATTTTAAATGTTAGTCAAGCCTGTTTTTAAAGCATTTATCACTGCTTCTGGTAATTTATTCCTCTCGCGTGCGACGTGGTTTGATAGAAAGTGCTTCTTAGCATTGCTTGTGCTGGGGACGCGAGTAATCTTTAAGCTGTGGCAATGCGCGTTAGACTTATTGGTCTGTCATTCGCTGCAGTAAGTTTGTTCGTCTTCTTTGTTTGTATATAGGGATAATGGATAATCTTTCTTTCCAATCATAAGGCAATTTACCGGACATAAAGGACAATGACATTATATGTGACAGCTGTTCTCCTAACGCATGACTGCATTTCTTCAGGAATGTTGCCGGAATACCGTCTGGACCCATAGGTGTTTATCACTTTTTGCACCACCTCAGGGGTGAATTCAGTTTCTTCTAAAGATTTCAGCACTCTAGGAGTACTCACTGCGGGTATTAGTATAGTATCTGGTTTCATAACAAATATTTCCTGAACTGGTTTGCGGAAATATTTGCTATTTCTTTTATTATCATCCGCGATAACGTTTGCCCTCTCGTCGCATAATGACGGAGGCACCGAAACCTTTGATGTTAGGCTTTGTCTTATATAGCTGTAAAAGCGCTTAGGGCTACTTAACACAGCATTCCTTTCAAAATTGTACCCTTGCTTTTCTCACTTTGTCAACAATTTGATTGTTTAATTTTCTGTATTTCCTGTAATTGTCTTCAGATTTGTCAAGTTGGTATAATTTCCATTTCAGTACTTTCTGGTTAGTTAATTTTATAATTTTATTTTATTTATTATAAAATAAATAAATAATATATATTCCAACGATTTATTAATATGAGATTTAAACTTTCGTCTTGGGGGTCTCCGTTATGATATTCAGTTCTTAGTTAAGCCCAAGCGGATTGACAATTAGAACAAACACTGATAATAAAATTTGATTCTGTTAGTAACGAATTTATCCTATCAAAGTCAGCTTTGAAATAGTTATTTGTTTTACAAGGGGGCAAAGTTGTTGTTTAACCGCTCGTGCTAATATTGATAGCCGAGCAAGTGAAAGATTCCAAAATTGAACCATGGGCGTAGCGAGTGGTTTGAGAATTGAAATCTTGAGCGTTACGAGGGTTAAACAAACTTTACCTCCGAGTGAAACACAACATTTTTCACGACACCAACGTGAAGAAAATAATAACTATGAAATACCAAAACAAAACAAACCAAATCAATTTCAAATGAACGTAATTAAATATTTATCATCCAAAGTCATCATTTAAAAGTTAATTCTACCAGCTAACATAAGGAAACGACTCAAAATTTGCGTCTGCTTACTTTGCCCCACATGTGGATAAAATGCAACTTTCTCATTAGTTTTTGAACAATCAAGAGGGCCTTTACCAGTTAATTGGTGTGGTGAAAAAGTATTTACGTTGCTGTTTCATTGGCATGCCATGAGACTGGTTGATCTGAAATTGTAATGTGGTTAGCAAAACCATGCGATCAGTCTTACCAATAGGCGGATGATGAACTACATTGCTGCAAAGGCCTTCTTCATTGCAAATAAATGAATTCTAAAGTGATTCTTCATTGTTTATCTTTGGCGTAAGCTTCGTCACAAGCTGTTGAAGATTGGTATCAAAATAAGATTAGGATTTCTACGAACTGTTCATGTAGAATATTGTAACCATTGAATTTCCTTAATGGCCATGTCATGGTACGTTCCGTAGATTGAAGTCTCCTACTATGAGACCTTTACAAGTTATCGTAGCTTTTTAATTGTTTCTAATAAAGTTTTATTCACTTTCCTCTAAAGTATCATGCGTAGGGCGGTAAACATCCGCAAGTAATAACTTAAAATTACCATAGAAGAATGATATTAAAATGAGATGAAGTAGTCGTCAATTAATATTTTTGAATCAACCTACGGATCGCATTATTAGGTATGATTGAGGGGAGAAGTTTCATTACCCGCCCCTTTTGCTCGACTGCCGAGTTGCGGACGGCGCGGCGGGTTATTCCAAATTGCCTTTATTGTGCTTGCACAAAAAACGCTAACATAACATTTCTGGAGTGTTTTTTATACGTCGCATTAAAGTTTTTATGGTCCGCACCGCAAATCGTGTCCCGCGTCGCAAGCGGAGCGAGTTCCTAGCTGTTTAAGTAAGCCCTTCAGGGGAGAGTTTCCGGTAACGAGGGGGGCAAGGGAGGGAAGGGAGTGAGACTCGATTGTAGTGAAAGTTGAACAGCTGGCAGGCGACATGAAAGCCGGCGCGTTAATTACGGGAGGGGGAGGGGAGGGGTGACCTTCGGGCGACCGAGCCTGCAGCATCGATGGCGTCATCATGGAGTCTGCGACAAGACTTCTTGGAGTGATCATGCGTCAATATGACCTCGCAGATTACCGGATTTCCGTTTGACAACTTTGGCACCGCCAGTTATGTGGTGATAATTATATGTACTAGTACTTATCATAGCATATAATGATATAATATACCTACAGTAGGCTACATATATATCAGGAGTTAATAGGACCGTGATTGTCGCATTTTTTGTAATTTTGATTGCTTGTAAGAAATTGACATGTAAAAGTGAGCCTGTGGCTTACTTGTACTGTATAAATGTTTGATGTTGATGATTTCTTTTCACAAGACCATTTGAACGTCAGTATGATTTTTTTTATAGCACGACGGTGGCAAACAAGCATACGGCTCGTTTAAAGTTGAGCAGTTACCGTAGCCTATGGACGCCTACAACTCCAAAGGTATTACATGCGTGTTGCCGACCCTTTAAAAACCTGTAAATACTTTTTTGAAGAACCCCATCCCAACGGGAAAACCTCGGCATCGGCAGGAAGCTCATTCCACAGCGGAGCGTCCGCGGGAGGATATTCCTCTTAAGCCGCACAGTCGCGACCATTTAGGTTCTAGAGTGTGAGGATGGACACCCTGCCGACGGCGAGCGGTGCCGTGACATACAAAGTGACCGTTGGCATCATGTCAAACAATTCTTCAGAAAACAGCCCATTGTTTCTACACACACAAGGAGGCAAAGTATCTCCTTGAACTTAAAGATTCAATACTGTAACGGTGCCCCTCACAAATACTGCCTTGTGAGTTCGTGATCGTCGACGATTCGTACAGCTCGTCTTTGGACTGAGGATCAAAGGGTCCAAGCTGGTATCCAGGTGCCCCTGGCCAAAGGTGCAGTACTCTATATGGGGTTTGATTTGCAATTTTAGGTAGTATGTAGCAGTCTTTTCCACCGGAGTAAAGTATCGCCTCGCTTTATTGAGCACACCGAGTTTCGTGAATCCTAGGCCAGCTTTCCCTTCCAGATGGCCACGGAATCGGACGTCACTGGAGATGCCGACCACCGAGGATCGCATACTCACGGACGGACATGGTAAGGGCTGTGTCTTGGAACTGTGGGACCACATTAAATGGGATTTTCTTAGCGGTAAACGCGCAGACTTGTACTTTGGTTGGGCTAAATCGGACTAAATTGTCCCGACCACACACCAAAACTCTGGATAGAGTACTTTCAATATCCGAAACAAGCTATTCACGGCTCTCCAGCAACACAGAAAGAGAAATGTTGGCACGGCCTGTGTAGCTGTGCAATAGACATCCCCAGTACTGTCGTCTGCATAGCAATGAATGAATTAATGATGTCATTTAGTTAATTATCCTGCTTGCGCCAAAACATGTATGAGCGAAATACACGATAGCAAGATGACATTATTCTGATTTCAGTGTCCATTTGAATTAGCCTCTCAGTTTTTACTTTATTTATAAAACTGAAATAGCGAAAGTCACGTTTTTAGGGTTCCGTAGCCAAATGGCAAAAAAGTGGCCAAGTGCGAGTCGGACTCGCCCATGAAGGGTTCCGTTGTTCCGTACCATTTATGACGTATTAAAAAAAACTACTTACTAGATCTCGTTCAACATTTTACCACTTTGGACACACATTTTACCACTTTGGTAGTGTCTCTCGCGCAAACTATTCAGTTTAGAAAAAAATGATATTAGAAACCTAAATATCATTCAGAAAAATCATAGTCTCTTGTTAAGCAAAAGTGGCTGGCGTGCGTTGGCAAGTCGGCGAGTGCCGGCGTATGTGGGCGTATGTAGGCGTGTGTCGGCGTGTGTCGGCGTGTGTCGGCGTGTGCCGGCGTGTGCCGGCGTGTGCCGTCCTCTGCCCGGCGGCCGCGTCGCGGTCTCTGCTTCATTCCGCCCGCGGTCAGCTACCGCCACAATATTGTTTCCCGTTTATTTCCAAACGTACAGTCATTACATTTGACATCCATTCTAACTTCTGCGCTGCGCAGCGCGGCTTTCCACTAAATCGAATCCCACGTAACAGCGAATATATCTCTCCCGACTCGTGATATATCGCCTGTCGCGCTCCTAATTACATAATTCGAACTTGATTACAGTCACTATACACGAATCGGTGTTGTTTGATGAGCGTTAAACTATGAACGAGCGGAAGTCGAGTCGATGAGCGCTTAATGGGGTCGTTAATAGTTTAGGAGAGTCGACAAGTATGTGCGGCGTCTCTCCGGCGCTCGGTGGCGTTGGGACTAATGAACGAGAGGCACTCTGGGCCGGCGAGTCCAAATGTGTACGCGTATTAATTTGACGAAATCCCCGGCGAGTTCGTAGTCGTGAAAGTGGTAATTTAATTAGTTTACTAACTCGTTCGGGTTAACTAGAGCGGGCCGCCGAAAACTTCCAATTAAAAGTTAATAAGTATGAGCGGCAGTTATCGCGCGCCGCGCGGCGTTTAGGCGGGCGCTTCACCGCACACGTGAATATTGTATGGAGGCGCGGGCGAGGGGCCCAAATGACGTATTTTGAATTAATTTGGCCGTTAGCATAACCGAGGCCATTAATCCGTACATAAATAATGTCGGAAGCGCCACGATGCTTGCGCCTCACAGGAGGTTTACTTGTGAGAAACTCGCATCAGTTCAAACTTGAGGAAGTTATGTTAACTGCAGATACGAAACACGCTTGGGTGAAAGCTTTATTGTAATGTACAGCGAGCTGTAAAACATGTAATTTATTACCATACAGACGCCTTCATCTTACTGGAAGGTTTAAAAGCCGACCACTGAAGTAGCTGAACTCTCAGGCCGATTTGAACGTACACTGACATCACATGATAGAATGATATTTGAATCATGTTATTTAGTTATTGTGCATTTCGCTCGCACTAGTCCAGTCCGTACATGTATTGGCGCGATGATTTGAATACTAAGATATTCAAACCAATTTAAGTGTTATAGAGTAGTGGTACCCCGCTGTCGCAAAGTAAAATTACCAGTATACAATAAGCGCGGTAATGTAATTGTCAGTGCCGATACATGAATAAGTGGCCACGCGACGGACACCGCCGACGAACGTTTGCATACACATGCATATTCATGCGCATGTAAACTGCATTACTCCGCATTCAGTGTATACGCCAAATTTGATTTGTGGGATTCGCAGATAATGCTCAATTAGTTTTGGAATTGGTTATAATTCCACGAACTAGATCAATCATCCCAGTGCGGGTCTATAACTGGCTTTTGGTTCAATTTAAAGTATAATTGTACGCGAATATATGCATAAATAAGCATTAACCGGAACAATTAATCTATCAAGTTGAGCTATATTCATCGGTGTTAGTAGGTATAGGTGTAGGAATAAATCACAGTAATAGATGGCTTGCCGAGCTAAATATTTTGAAGTGAATACGTTATCTCGAAATTCGCAGATCCACATTTTAAACGTGACCATAACACGCGTATCTGAAGCACGGAATCTAGGGGTACTGATAGACAAGAGGCTTCAATTCGAAAAACACGTCCTAGAGAACATTCGAAATTGTTTCTATCGCCTTAAAGTAAGATCCGTAGTCACCTTAACATAGACGTGCGTATTAAACTTTGTGATTCACTTTTTCTCTCCAAACTAAATTACGCCGACACAGTGATTGGAGTGTTTCTATTAACACGTACAAAAATGCAGATACAAAGACTACAAAATGCCTGCACCAGATTTTGCTTTCCGATATCAAAACGTGCCCATGTTACACCATTCTTAAACAATAGTAAGTTACTTAAATTGGACGCACGTAGAACGCTACACCTTGCTTTCTTATTATTTGGAATTATAAATAGCAAAAAACCCTCCTATATCTTCGAGAAGCTTACGTTTTCTCAAATGCACGAAAGACCAGCCTCGCGCTTGTATGTCCGCGACTCAGTTAGGCTGGGTTTCGTGGCACGGTGGCAGCTTCCGGTATGCTGCCACGCGATGCTGGAATAATATTCTCCCGCCAATAAGAAACACTGCTTCACTTTTTTCATTCAAAAGCAAATTAAAAATTCATCTTCTCATACATCAAAGAAGTTTGATGACTTGACTTGTTTCATAATTCCTCATCATCATCATATCAGCCCCTTATCGCCCACTGCTGAGCATAGGCCTCTCTTCCAGAACGCTACTTATCCCGGTCCTGAGCAAACCTCATCCAGAGGTGACCCGCAATCTCCCGAATGTCGTCCACCCAACGAGCCAACGGACGCCAGGTTCATAATTAAATTCCCCATTCTCTTTTGTAATCTCTTGTTCACATTATATCTGTTCTAGAATCATTCTTATTCTGTTCTTGCTGCTTATTATTTATAAGACTACCTGCCTTGCATTGTTTTTACTATTCTTACGTTGTAACGTATTTTATTTTTTATTTTCAGATTTAGGTTTTAAGCTTAAGGGTCCACTGAAAATTAGCATCGTTGCACTATGTGCTCCGACCCGTGCTGAGTGGTATCCTCTTTGGGACAATAAAGTACTAGTGTCAAATGTCAAATATATTTTCATTTTCATATAAGAAGAAGAAGTAAATATACTTTATGACCATTATACCAATGTTTAGTTTTTAATATCATATTTCGGAACGCAACCTCAAAATTGTTTCGTTCGACACATTTGTCATCCTTTTCATTCACACCATTTTTACCATATATATATCTCGTTCGGGGAAAGTTTGGGGCATGCGCTTTGGAGACAAGATTTTGAAATTGGAAATAAAACGAAAAGAAGAAAATGTCAGAGAGACTTGATTTTGCCGTTGGTTTGTGAACACGGAAATTTATTTAACAAGAAAGATTTTGCGGTGAATTTTATATATCAATATTTAGAAGACGGACTCTATATTGAAAGCGGAATTTATACAGTGAAAAACAAGCCAAGACCTGCACAAGCGCCACGGGGGTGAGTGTAGGGCCTTTATTTTATCTATTTTATGTTTAGTTTCCATCTGTTTTCATCAAGAAACGGGTGTTGAATGTCCGAGGCGCCAACAAAAGTATTAGCGGCACCTGAACCAGCGCATTGTATTTACTAAGGTCTAAATCCTCGCCGATCGCCGGCTGGAAGGCTTTCGAACCATTTGGTCCTTCGAGCCGGATTTGCTTAAATTCGGGCTCATCGGCGCCTCGGTACATTTCATCCGTTTCTTTTCTCATCCTTATATTTCGAGCGGTCGAAATATAATCATTTTGTCATTGCGGTTTCACTTCACACCAATTTTGGGGGAAATATCTATTTTAGGTCTCATTTTTTAATATTTTCATATATATTGTCTGGGGATTTTATTTTATTACATTTCATTTTCATACACCTACATACCACCTTTATTCATCGCGGATTTATCTCATTTGCCGTTTTGCGGTCACGTTTGTGGTATTTTAAACGAACATTCATTTTAAGCATTGAATTTTATTGAATAAATTCAATTGCAAAATTCAATTTTTCATAAATTTATTTTATTTGAATTGTTTATTTTATGACATTTCAAATTAAAACAGTTTGGTTGCTAGGTTACCATATCGACGTAGGATACTATAGGGTTATTTCGTTCAACTTGTTAGTTGCTTGAATAGCCTAGTGGTTATAGTAGGTGCTTAGTAAACGTGAGGTCGACGGTTCGAGCCTCAGCCAAGTTCCGGTTTTTGTATTTTTCTAAGTATTTATATTTCTAGTACAAGCGGCATAAAGCATTATTTATCGGTATTTTAATGCTATTTCGGTACATAAACAATTTTTCAGGGGTTCTAAACATTTTCCTTTAAAGGTTGCGGAAAAACATTTTATAATATATTGAAGTTAGCGGTAAAAACTTAATATATTATATTTACACGGTGCGGTTTAAACTTAAGATTTATTGCGGTGCGGTACATTAAAAATAATGTGTTATTGTTATTTGTAGTTTTCATGGTGTGGTTCTTGTTCGGGTTCGGGATTCTATTGATTATATTTATTTGGATTTTGTATTCAAATACTAACGTAAACATGGCGGCAGCTAGGCGGATACAGTTGCTGCATATGAAATATCATACGGCATGTCGTGGTATTGATGTATTGGATGGATTGGCTCGTAATCCCGAATTGTCTTCGGAACAAGAAAGCGATTTTATGGTGCGGTTTCAAGATTTAGATAAAGTTTATGAGGCATTTACGGAAATGTTTTATGAACTTCAGCTCTCTGCTGCGAATATAGAGAGCTTTGATTTGGAAAGTCATCTTCAGGAGTACGAGGCGTACAATAAAAAATATTATTTTATAAAACAACGGCATTTAGGATTGACTAATTTGAATGCTTCAGCTAATGCGGACAATAGCTGTAGCAGCGGTAGCGGGAATGACAATCCTAAGAGCGCGCGAAATAGGGCAGTTCTCCCTAAAGTTAAACTTCCTACCTTTGCGGGACAGGTGGAAGAGTTTGTTCCGTTTATGGAACTATTTCAGTCTTTGGTGGGCAATGATACCACTTTATCGGACACTGAAAAAATGTATTACTTAGCGGGCTCGCTTTTAGGAGAACCCAAGTCTTTGATCCAACATTTGTCGGTCACAGGGGACAATTATTCGGTAGCGATAGATTTATTAAATGCGCGGTATAACAACAAAAGGTTTTTGGCGGATCGCCTGTTGCACAATTTGTTAAGTGCACCTCATGTCACCACTAAAGGGGTAAGTGGATTAAAAATGTTTTTAAATACTTTGATTGAAAACACAAAAGCCTTGGAAAAGATGCAGTTTCCTGTTGATTAATTTTCAAAAGTTAGACGGCAACTTGAAGAAACATTTTGAAGATAAGCACGCCGATAAAGAATTACCCACATTCTCGGCCCTTATCAAGTTTTTGGAAACCGAAATACGGATTTTGGAATCCAGTACGGAGCCACAGGCCGGTACGTCAGCGGGAAGGCGTAGTGGAAGTGGACAGAGCCATGCGGTAAAGGCTCATGCGGCATTTCAGGGTGCGGGTTCGGCGTCGACGTGTCGACTATGCGGAAAAAGCGGACACTTCATTGCTAGGTGTGAGAAATTTTTGGAGATGAAACCTGCCGCTAGGAAGCGTCAGGTAGTATTGCTTAGATTGTGCTTCAAGTGTTTGAATGGTCACAATATTAACCAGTGCACTTATAACAAGAACTGTTACAAGTGTAACTCGTCTAAACACCATTATTTGTTACATTTTGATCTTCCGGCAACTGGTTCAGATCGTGAACAACATTCGACGTCAAACAATGTTGTTAAAAGCGGGAAGGCCCACAATGCTACCTCGTCCTCTGCAAGTGCGCCTATTGTGAGTGCACCCTTGACCAGCGGTAATCCAGGAAGTGCGGTCCCTGGAGTCACTGGGCTAATGTCATCACAGGTAAATAAACCTCATGTGTATCAGCGGAAGGTGCTACTTGCAACGGCAATAATAAGAGTACTGGACAGCAGCGGAAGCTACCAGGAGGCGCGGGCCTTGCTGGATGGAGGAAGCGAGAGCACATTTATATCGGAGTCATGCGTGCAGAAGTTGGGCTTAAAGCGGTTTAAGCCTGACGCCCCGATCACAGGACTGAACTGTACTCCTATAAGCGGTTGTAGGGGAGCAGTTAACCTGACCATGGCACCTAGGCTGACGGATCAGCCTGTGCTAGTGACCACGGCTACAGTCTTAAATAAAATCACGCATAACCTGCCTGGATATTCGTTGCCTGCTCAATTAGCGGATAATTATCGGGGACTGTATCTTGCGGATGAACAGTTCTTTGTCAGTCGGGAGATTGACATTTTAATAGGCGAAGACCTACTTGGTGAGATTGTACTCAGCGGACGCATTAAAATCAATGATCACATTCCACGGGTGACGAAAACTGTGTTCGGCGATGTATTGTCAGGTCCAGTCACTATTGCGGCTTCCCCTCAAGTTCCTTGCTCCCAAGTCTTTTTCTGTAGCACAACCACAGATCAGATTTTAGAGCGATTCTGGGAAGTGGAGGACATTCCAGTTCAGGTAGAAAGCCCAAAAGATCTGGAATGTGAGACGATTTTTAAGGAAACCCATCGACGGGTTGAAGAGGGCAGATATTCGGCACGGTTGCCTTTTTTATCTGATGCTCCTGTGATTGGAAATACCGTACCCATAGCCATGAAGCGGTTCTTAGCTATGGAAAGGCGGCTCCTCGCGAACGGCAACGAGGCTTTTAGAAATAAGTATGTTGGATTTATGCGGGAGTATTTGGAGACTGGACACATGTCCTTGTGTAACGGAGAACCACAGGATTATACAAGTGGGAGCTATATCATTCCCCATCATGGAATTTTTAAGGCAGATTCGGATAAAATTCGGGTTGTATTTGATGCTAGTTGCGCATCAGCTAATGGAGTCGCCCTAAACGATTGTTTACATGCGGGTCCAAAGCTACAGCGAGACATCGCGGAAATTATCTGTAGATTTAGGCTACATCGTTATGTTTTTACAACGGACATCAGGATGATGTTTAGACAGATTTTGATTGCAGAGGAGGATCGGCGGTTCCAGCTCATTTTCTGGAGGGAGTCCCCAGATTTGCCTTTGCTTATATATCGGCTAAATACAGTAACTTACGGTATGAAGTCGAGCCCATACCTCGCGATTCGGACGCTAAGACAGTTAGCAGACGACGAGGAACCACGGTTTCCTGCAGCGGCACATCTTCTTCGCTCTTCGGTGTATATGGATGATATTTTAGGCGGGGCTGATTCCATAGAAGACGCGAGCAAGTTGAAGCAGGAACTGACGGACTTACTACGCTCTGGCGGTTTCGAGCTTAGTAAGTGGACGTCCAATAGCAAGGAAGTCTTAAAGGACATAGAAGAGGAGCATTTAGAAAAACCTCGGAAGATATTTGATAATGCGGATGGGCCTAGCTTCTATAAAATCCTTGGTGTTCAATGGGATTCTAGCAGCGACAGTTTCTCATATCGTACTAGGCTAGACGATACTGGCGGGTGTACAAAGCGGTCAATTTTGTCAACATTAGCTAGGGCCTTTGATCCTTTGGGGTGGATCTGTCCGGTCATTTTTCAGGGTAAGGTCCTCATGCAGCAACTCTGGTTGAAGAATTTGTCATGGGACGCGGAAGCTCCTAATGACGTGATTGAGGAATGGCAAGGCATTTTAAAAGAAATGCCTCAAATTTCAAGTCTACGTATGGAACGCTTTGTCTTATTAGACGTTAAGTCTTGTTCTCTGCACGGGTTCTCAGATGCATCAGAGCTTGGATATGGTGCAGCGGTTTATCTGAGGACTGTGGGACATGACGGGAGGGTCAAGGTTAGTTTGATGATGGCCAAATCACGAGTTTCGCCGATTAAATCAAAACTAACAATTCCGAAACTAGAGCTAAGCGGTGCTGCGTTGCTAGTCAGACTTTTGAAATACGTCGTTGCTGCCATCACTGATGACATGACGATCGACGGAATCTGCGGATGGTGTGACAGCACTATTGTTCTCTCGTGGTTGAAGGTATCGCCACATTTGTTGCAGACTTTTGAGGGCAATCGGGTTTCTCAAATCCTGAATTGCGGCTTAGACATAACCTGGAGACACTTACCTTCAGAAATGAACCCTGCTGATGTCGCGAGTCGCGGTTGTCGCACATCGGTACTGCTGGAGCATCCTTTATGGTGGGGACCTCCTTGGTTGTCAGGTGATGCGGAGACCTGGCCCAGGAATATAATGGATAAAGCGGAAGATCCATTACCTGGATTGCGGAAGGTGAAGGTAAATGTTCGGGCCTTAGTCGGAATTGTTGACAAAGATAATATTTTTACGCGGTTTAGTAGGTTAAATATGTTATTGGCGGTCGTAGCATATTGTTTCCGGTTTGTCAACAATGCCAGGAATTCTTCTGAAAAACTTATAGGGGTTTTGACAGTGTCAGAGCGACGGCTCGCTTTGCAGCGGTTAATTAAATTGGTTCAGCAGGAGGAGTTTGCGGATGATATCCACTGCTTGGCCCAGAATAAACAATGTTCCACGCGGCTACGTCGGCTTCTGCCGCTTATTGGGGACGACGGCTTGTTGCGCGTTGGAGGTCGTTTGGAGCATTCGAGTTTATCATTTCCACGAAAGCATCCCGTGATTTTACCAAAATCACACGCTCTTACAGTTTTGATTGTGGATCATTTTCATGTGACTTATTGTCATGCGGGAGCTACGATGCTCATGGCGGTATTACAACGACAATTTTGGATTCTTTCCGCGGGACAAGTGATTCGTACACGAATTTTCAAGTGTATGAAATGTCTCAGAACCAAGGCTAGACCTACAGCGCCGATTATGTCAGCATTGCCCAGGGATCGGGTTAATGCGACTGGTGTGTTTCACACAGTGCAAACTGATTTTGCTGGTCCGTTCAGCATTAAACATTCTCGATTGCGGAACGCGAAAAATTTAAAGGCGTATCTTTGCGTATTTATCTGTTCTGCATGCAAAGGGGTTCATTTAGAGTGCGTCACTGACCTTTCGACAGAAGGTTTCCTCGCGGCTTTGACGCGCTTCACATCTCGACGCGGTATGCCGAGTGTGATACGTTCAGATTGCGGGACTAATTATACTGGTGCAAATAGGTACTTGGATGATGTACGGAGATATTTGGCTTCTCAGGAAGTACAACAAGGGCTTAGCGATGGCGCGGCCAAGCAGTCAATAACGTGGCGGTTTAATTCTCCAGCAGCGCCTCATTTCGGTGGTTTATTTGAGGCGACCGTAAAATCGGCTAAAACATTATTGCGGCGTGTCATAGGTGAACAGGTTTTAACGTTCGACGAATTGGTAACGGTATTTACCAGGGTAGAAGCGGTTCTAAATTGTCGTCCGTTATGCCCGTTGTCCCAAGATCCTCATGAACTGGAGGTCTTGACGCCTGCCCATTTACTTATCGGTAGACCTTTGCTTTCGGTTCCGGAGTACAATTTTGAGGATATTCCAGACTCACGGTTAAGTCGTTACAACTTAATAAAGGCTATATCTCAACGCCTCTGGAGGAAATGGAGTGAACAATATCTTCATTCTCTTCAAATGCGTAGAAAATGGACATCTCCAACTGATCCGCCTAAGCTGGGCGATCTGGTTCTTATAAAGGAGGAAAATTTACCTCCTCTGAAATGGAAGTTAGGGAGAATAGAGGAGTTGCTACCCGGCAAAGACGGTGTTGTTAGGGTAGTACGTATTAAAACTTCCACAGGTAGTCTCACGCGGCCAGTTGTTAAAATTTGTAGGCTTCCTCTGGAAGATTAAGTGGAGGTAGCTAAACCAAACTGTTTTAGTTTAATGTTAGAGTTGAGTTTTGTTTGTTTGTTGATAAAGGCTTTAGCCTTTCTCGGGCGGGGGAATGTTTAGTTTTTAATATCATATTTCGGAACGCAACCTCAAAATTGTTTCGTTCGACACATTTGTCATCCTTTTCATTCACACCATTTTTACCATATATATATCTCGTTCGGGGAAAGTTTGGGGCATGCGCTTTGGAGACAAGATTTTGAAATTGGAAATAAAACGAAAAGAAGAAAATGTCAGAGAGACTTGATTTTGCCGTTGGTTTGTGAACACGGAAATTTATTTAACAAGAAAGATTTTGCGGTGAATTTTATATATCAATATTTAGAAGACGGACTCTATATTGAAAGCGGAATTTATACAGTGAAAAACAAGCCAAGACCTGCACAAGCGCCACGGGGGTGAGTGTAGGGCCTTTATTTTATCTATTTTATGTTTAGTTTCCATCTGTTTTCATCAAGAAACGGGTGTTGAATGTCCGAGGCGCCAACAAAAGTATTAGCGGCACCTGAACCAGCGCATTGTATTTACTAAGGTCTAAATCCTCGCCGATCGCCGGCTGGAAGGCTTTCGAACCAATAATCATATGCCATTTATTACGTTATTCAAAATAACGATATATCAAACTATAATATATGAAAAGTAATTATAAAAAATGTAGTGCGTCCATTTAAAATTATCATAATACAAAGGAGAGGGTAATTATACAACTTTCAAAGCCAATTTTAAACAACAAAGTACCTATTATATTACTATTAAAACGAAAGCGGGTAGATATAAGCAACGAAACATGTATGCGCCTCTACTAAGTTGCATTATAACTGGGTCGGTTTAACAAGATCTATTTAAAGTACATTAACATTTCAGTTTTATACAAACATAATATTATTTGTACACATTTATAACATGTAATGAATAGTGAATATTTTTTTCTCCTTACGCCCATGTGACGGTAGCGAAACGGCCAAGCCACATATTATGACTAAGGTGCAGAGTTTGTGAAGTTAGGGCTTTTAGAGCTTGAAGCTTGGCTCTGCAAAAAAAACTAATAGCTTTTTGACAGTGCGAGCCTTATGGTTTCGTCTCGGCAACATTTTACTTGAAAATGTTTTTGATGGGATACATATTACAGAAAACTACTTACTGGTGACTGACGTCTCTTTAAATGAAAGACGTAAAAATTTTAAGTAAAATATATCAGTCATAAAATCTCTGTCATATTCAAGGATTGTCGTTAAATAAATTAAAAATCTTTAAACCGAATTTAATCCCATAATCGTTCATGTATTACTTACGCCCGGCCATGACATTAAATATTATTTAAAAGTGCATTAGTCCAACTGGGTACTTGGCATCTTGTCAACCTCTAATGACATCTGATCCCTTCTGAGCTCGCGCTCACGTCGGTAAACCCAGTCCACGAAAATTTTACAAATTTACTTCATATTTTTATTTCATATTCTGTGACGGAACATTTGTGGTCGCCCGAGTTGTAAGATGCTCAATTTTCGTGATTTTCTTTTAATCCGATTACGAGTTATTTGGAATTATACCATCGGAGCGCACGAAATACGCCGGCAAAGCGGTACAAAGAAGTTACAGATGCCTGCATACCTATACAATTAATAATTTGCTTTCAATCTCATCATCGTCATTTATGCATTTAGAAATTTTACCTAATAAATATGGCTGCACTTGCTTGCATAAGTTTGTGCGTACATAACTATAAAAGTAATATAGTCGTATCATAGTCAGAAGTGAGGGCATGTCGAGCAAGACGTGGTCACGTGCATGCTGCCGCTGCACTAACTTCATCGGCAATATTATGAGCACGTGGTGTCTGCGCGGACCACTAAACTACTCTCCGAACGAGTTGCTAACTTCCAGCACGGGGCTGCTACAATCACACACTAAGACAGTAGCGGTAATGTAATTTTTAGGAAGTCTTTTATCACAGATTTTTTTTTAATTTAAAAACAGTACAAAGCTACTAACCTTTCACTATTTATACAAAAGTCGCTGTTGCCTGCGACTTCGTACGCGTGAATTTTTATGTTGGTGATTATATATTCTTCATGAGCGTAGAACATTATGCAGCAAAAGATTGCACTAAGGACGGTTAATCATTTGTTACTAATTATACAACGCATGAGATTTGTCTGTACTATCCCAACCAACGAAGTTTCTAGATCCTAACTAAAAAACATGCTGTCACTCGAGATGGAGGCTTCGTTCGTGTACTTGGTGAGCGGCTACGGAACCGCTATTTTCAAGTCCACCTCAACACGGAGAAATGGCCGACGATGGCGACGCCAAAAGAATGGTCTACCCCAAGGAAGCGTGTTGGCACCAACTGCCTCCGGCTAAACCCAAGCAAGGCTCAGACGTGTGCGTTTCACCTGCGCAACCATCACGCAAACAGACCCCTTCGCGTAGAGTGGGATGGAGCGACGCTTGAACATTGCCCCTACCCGCGATATCTGGGAATAACGCTGGATAGAGCGCTAACCTGTTGCGCACTGTTCTAACACACACACGAAAGTTAGTGCGCGAAACAACTTGCTGCGTAGGCTAACTTCAACAAGCTGGGGCGCTACCGCACACACCTTGCGTACCACCGGACTAGCTCTGTGCTTTTCTGCTGGAGAGTTTACCTGCCCAGTCTGGCATCGGTCCCCGCACGCCAGCCTCGTAACCGCCGCGCTTAATGACACCTGCCGCGCCGTCTCAGGCTGCCGCAAGCCGACCCCGCTCAACAAGCTTTACCCAGTAGCTGGAGTGGCTCCCCCTGATATACGCAGAGAGGTAGCCTGCGCTATTAAAAAGCACAAACAGGAGAATGACCAGCGGCACCCCCTGCATGGACATATCCCGCCACCTGCTCGTCTTAAAAGTCGCGGGAGTTTTATGCGGAGCACCAGCCCCCTGCAGGGTGAGCCGCCCGATGTGCACCGCTTGCTGTGGCAGACCCGGTGCCCTCCACCAGACGTGTACGTGCAGGCTTTGGAGCAACTACCGTCTGGCCATAAAGAACCTTGGCCAATTTGGAAGTCCTTAAACAGGCTCAGATCCCAAGTTGGTCGCTGTAAGCAAAATATGGCCAAATGGGGATTGCTCCGCAGCTCCTCGACTCAATGTACCTGCGACACAGCAACGCAAACCATGGCACATCTACTGGCGTGCCCCACATGCCCGTATCACTGCTCGGATCTGGATCTGAGGGACGCGACAGCCAGGGCTGTCAACACTGCTGCCTATTGCGCTTCCATCGTATAAAAAAAGGAACCTCGACACGAAAAGAAGAAGATGTAATCCCTGTCAACCCCCTTAGAAGATTTTGAAGACCAATATTTAAAAAAAAATTGTTCGATCCCGATGCAAAATTTCAACCCTTTTTCATCGATTTAGGAGATTAACATAAACTTTCAACCCATTTTAACTCCCTTAGGGAATAAATTTCTAAACACGCTGAAATCACTTTTCTTGTTTTCTTCTTATTGTGTCTTTTCAATACATTTTAAGTTCATTATTTACAAAAACATTCGTTTCCGATGAAAACTTTCAACCCCTTTTCACAAACTTAGGGTATGAATTTTCAATAACGCTGAAATCAATTATCTTCTAATTAAAATAAATAAATAAATAAAAAATAAAATTTGTTTATTTCAGACCATCTGATCCATATTTTGTTAGTTCGTCAGAAAAAACGTACATTCTATATTAGTACTTACATAAAAACACTTATAACTATTAATTACTTACTACATAAACATCCCTGCGTGTAGAGAGGACCACGGGACAAGATGGGTCATTTGGCCCTGCCTATCACCACCTCAACCCAGTACTTCATGAGGCGGCAATCTGCACGTTCGGATAAAGTCCTCAGGAGGCTGTTATTACTGTCACGCACGCGCTTCAGCAGAGACGCTATTCTTTTACGCCCAATGGCGTAAAAGTTATCCATTCGTGCCTCTGCAAACATGCAGTTTCAACAGCATCCTCAGAATGTTGTTGTACTGAAGTCTGAGCGTGTTATAGGCCCTTTGTGTAATTGTTGCCCACAGACTGCACGTGTAAAAAGTTTGACAGTATGCCCTAAAGAGCGTTAACTTTACTTGTGTGTTACAACGTGCAAATCTGCGGGCAACTATATTACCCCTTACCGTCATAGCCCTCCTCTCCCGCTCCAGATCTACATCGTCCTTCAGATCTCCGGTGAGCATATGCCCTAGATATCTAAAGCTGCCCACCACCCTGAGGGGTACTCCATCCAGCATGATCTTAGGCACAGTTAGATCTAAATTATACTTTGGAGACTTAAAAATGAGTATTTCACTTATGGTTTAATTGTATGTACCTAAGACCATGCTGCTCAGCGTAACACACACACCACACACCTCACATATAGCGATCAACTTTTTTAACGCCATGTCATGTAATATAATACCTTTTTACATAGTTTCAAGTTCCTAGCTCAAAACTAACCTTGAAACCCATACATAAATTCATCCCCTTTATAACCTCCCCTAGGGGTTGAATTTCCAAAAACGTCGAAATTACTGTTTTTGTAATCGGCTAGCCTGCCTGTCTAAGAAATTTCAAAGTATTTGTAACGGATTCAAACTTTCAACCCCCTTTTAACCCCCTTATGGGATGAATTTTGAAAAATCCTTTCATAGTGAACCCCTAGACCTTATAAGAAACCTACTTGCCAAATTTGGACTTTCTAGTCCCAGCGGTTTGGGCTGTGCGTTCATTTAAGTCAGTCAGTCAGGTCTTTCACGTTTATAGAAAGATAACAAGTTTTGTGCCTTGAGATCGGACGGAGGTACGCTGGAGTTGCGGTATATTCAGGCGTGCAGGTAACCTTAGAGGTCTGGTGAGTGCACGAGCTGGTCTCCGGGGCCCTCGCCGCCTGAAAGAGGAGCTGACGACCCCTCTAAACCCAGGTTACTGACTAAAATCTGAATTTCAAGGCAATTAAAGCATTATTTTGTATAATTGCATTCTTGTAATATTTAATTTCGATTGAATCCCCCCAAAATTTACAGTCCACTGTTTCGAAATCGCACATTTATTATTTAAAAAGCGGCCAAGTGCGAGTCGGACTCGCCCATGAAGGGTTCCATACCATTTATGACGTATTAAAAAAAAATACTTACTAGATCTCGTTCAAACCAATTTTCGGTGGAAGTTTGCGTGGTAATGTATATATTATATATTTTTTTTAGATTTTTCATTCGTTATTTTAGAAGGTACAGGGGGGCAGGACACACATTTTTTCACTTTGGAAGTGTCTCTCGCGCAAACTATTCAGTTTAGAAAAAAATGATATTAGAAACCTAAATATCATTTTTGAAGACCTATCCATAGATACTCCACACGTATGGGTTTGATGAAAAAAGATTTTTTGAGTTCCAGTTCTAAGTATGGGGAACCCCCAAAATTTATTGTTTTTTTCTATTTTTGTGTAAAAATCCTAATGCGGTTCATAGAATACATCTACTTACCAAGTTTGAACAGTATAGCTCTTATAGTTTCGGAAAAAAGTGGCTGTGACATAATCTGACAGACAGACGGACATGACGAATCTATAAGGGTTCCGTTTTTTGCCATTTGGCTACGGAACCCTAAAAAAAGGTTTACTCGACCAGCGTTTAAAGACATAGTGTGCAGTAACAGCCCAAAAAGACCGAAGCTTGTGCTAGGGCTAGTTGCAAATCTTGCGACATATTCAGAGAGCGATCGGTATAAACAATCGTATAAGTATGGGTGGCTAAAACCATGATAACATTTTTATTATTATTAATAAGCAAACTATTTACAGATAGAAACTAAAACTAAAACACTGTTCTGCGATTTGATTGCAGTCGCAGTTTTTTTGACTGTTTGTAATATATTAAAGGCGTTTAAATCAATTAATGTAAAAAAAACTAGTGACCTTTGGGGAGTCTCCGTTCATACTGTCAAATCCTTAATAGAAGTTGTAGCGCCTGACCTGGTAGTTATATTTAATAACAGTGTTGACTGCGGTGAGTTTCCTGATCTAATGAAACATAGTAAAGTCACTCCTTTATTTAAATCAGGTAGCACATCCGACCCCACTAACTTTAGACCGATATCAGTGTTACCAACATTCAGCAAAATTTTTGAAAAAATAGTTTTGAGTCAGTTATTGAAACATTTTAACATTAATAATCTAATGCACAACAAACAATTTGGTTTTACACGGGGTCGCTCAACAACCAACGCTGGTGTTGAGCTAATTAAACAGATCTTCGATGCCTGGGAGGAGTCACAGGATGCTTTAGGTATCTTCTGTGACTTATCTAAGGCCTTCGATTGCGTCTGTCATGAAACATTGATCAGGAAACTGCACTATTATGGAGTAAGAGGCTCGGCACTGAATTTAATAAAGTCTTACTTACACGGTAGAATACAAAGGGTTGATGTGAGTGGACAGCGATCACCGGGGTCATTGGTCTCTATGGGTGTACCGCAGGGATCAATATTGGGGCCGTTCCTGTTCCTTATCTACATTAATGACCTGCCTTACCTTGTAAAGACCCACCATGACATAGTATTGTTTGCAGACGATACCTCACTTATTTTCAAAGTCAAACGACAGCAACAAGCTTGCAGTGATGTAAACAATGCTATTTCTAAAGTAGTAAATTGGTTTAATGTTAATAATTTATTGTTAAATGAGAAAAATACTAAGTGCATTAAGTTTGTTACAAGTCACATAAGGAATGAGCAAACAAGTGTCATTGTCAAGGATGAGGAATTGGAACTAGTAGATAGCACAGTTTTTCTTGGTATAACTTTAGATTCTAAACTACAATGGGGTCCCCATATTGCTAATCTCTCGAATAGACTGAGTTCTGCAGCTTTTGCAGTGAGCAAGATCCGTCAGTTAACAGACGTGAAAACAGCTCGATTAGTTTACTTTAGTTACTTTCATAGCATTATGTCATATGGTATTTTACTATGGGGCAGTGCTTCAGAGATAAATACCATTTTTGTTCTGCAGAAGAGGGCTATTCGTGCAATATATAAAATGTACCATAGAGACACACTTAGAGATAAGTTTAAGGACATTAAGATAATGACAGTGCACTGTCAATATATTTATGAGAATATTCTGTATGTACATAAAAACATTGACATTTTTAAGAAAAACTGTGAAATACATAATATTAATACTAGAAATAAGCATAAGCTCGCAGTGCCCTTCACTAGGCTCCATAAAATTAAGAAATCATTCATGGGTAATTGTGTAAGATTTTACAATAAACTTCCTAATATTATAACAAAGACGTGAAAAAGACGCTTTTTAAAGCTTTTTGCCAATCGTTTTACACCTGCAGCCTGTGGGCTAGCTATACTCAGCGAGCGTACAATGCTCTACGAATACAATATAACAACGTTTTCAGGATGCTGATGGGGCTGCCACGGCACTGTAGTGCGTCGGGAATGTTCGCGGAGGCGCACACGGATGACTTTTTTGCAATTATACGCAACAGATCGGCGTCACTTATGCAGAGACTGTGTGGCAGTACCAATAGCATCCTGAAAACGTTGGCAGGTAAGATAGATGCACCACTGCTCATGCACTGGAATGGACTGCATGTGGAAGCCACAGATGCTGAGAAGTGGTGCATCTAGATTGCCTAGTTATATTTATTTTTTATATTTATTTTTGTGTACTTGTAGATATGTTATTATCATTTTATATGTCACTAACCTTAATTAATTTTAAGATTTGTTGTAAATACTAACAATTATGGATCTATTGTTGATTCGAAATAAATAAATAATTGAAATTGAAATATAACTGAATTGTCTGTTAGTAAATTTAAAAATTATGTAAAACGTAAGCTTATCTCTAAAGCCTATTATAGCTCACAAGACTACATGAATGATGAAACACCGTGGGATTAAGTGTGATTGTAAAGAATGAATTATTTATTGTTATGTTATTAATGATGAAATTGATAATTCAATGTATATATATACCGTATTATTTGACATTTAGATTTTATTCTAGAAAGGTTCTAGACTAGTATTTTTATGCAATTTTGATGTTTGACGATCCTTTTGTGAAATTCTTATTATTAAGTTTACCATATCTATAATAGTACAATGTTTTTTTAGAACAATAATAACTGCATCAATAAATTGCTCTGATATTTAGATTAAGATGATATTTGTAAAATTTGACGATTTAAAAGTGCTTGTTGCTAGGCCTATTTGAATAAAGAATATTTTGACTTTGACTTTGACTTTGAAAGTTTTAAAACATCGATATAATAACTTAATTCACCACGCATAACAGACGCTAATAGTCGAGTTGCGAAAATCTGCCCACAGTACACTACACTTAATAGACTTTGAATAACAAAAGTTTTGGTAAGTTGGAAGTGACTCTCTAGATTTCACAATAAACCCCGACAGCCACCATGTATCAAACTGTAAAATGTTGCACATTCCACAGAGCCAGTTTTCCTTTGCGTTTTTACGGCGTTTACCTCACTCTGACGCACGTGTTCACCCGATACACACGCGCATTCCGAGACTAATAAAGTCAAGAGGCGGAATTCACGCCAACGGCAGCGTCATACATTTTGCAAAGCTCGCCAAGTATTCGGCCGACGCCGCAACTTCAGCTGGGGATAAAATATGCAGGGTTAATGTGGCCAAGACAATGGATGCAGACGAGAGACGAGATCCGCGCGACTTACTTTCCGATTCAATTAAGTGGATTTCTGATGAATGAGATTGTTTCGGCGCTGATTGGCCGGCTGTGCTGTGGCTGTATCGCGGACGTGCTCATTATGTATATTCGAAGGTTTTCCCGATCCGCTGCGACGGCGCTTGAATATGCATGACGTCGGCCATGAATGAGAGGTAAATTAAATAAAGTATTCCCGCCGCGCGCGGACTCATTCTCCTCGAAGACGCTCGCGACGACTTATTTTTCACTGAATAATTGAATTTTTCGCTGTCATCACCCGTCCCTCGGTTGGAGGCTAAAACAAACCGTCCGAAATTATACACAAATTGTATAGGCCTCTGCCAAATAAGATATGAAGCCGAGCCGTATCGCCGCAAGTCGAGGAAATGAAATGTTATTACGCTTAGCGGAGCGCGAGCGGGGCAGAGCGGAGGGGGCAGGTATTTGTCCTGAGTCGGCGGCGGCGGGCCTTTCGGAAACTCTCGCTTAACTCACTACGGACAATCTTCATGCAATTATCGTTCTGACTTTTATATTGTATATTACGAGTAATAGGGAAGTCCAGCTGATTTAGCAATTTTGTACTACTGTTGCACGGATATCTTTCAAAAAAATTAGGTTAATTCAGCTGATGTTGAATGTCCGAGAAAATAATGCCAGACTAAACACATTTGTAGACCAATGGAAAAGATTTTATTTTGTTATTATCAATGGGCTCGCAGTTTACTGCTCGGCACTACATTAAAACACTAACTAATATAACTAATTTAATTAAAATTGTTCACTAATTTGAGTTCTAC
Source organism: Cydia pomonella (assembly GCF_033807575.1). Lineage (NCBI taxonomy): Eukaryota > Metazoa > Arthropoda > Insecta > Lepidoptera > Tortricidae > Cydia > Cydia pomonella. Next base: position 24,335,182 of record NC_084710.1, on the reverse strand, counting down.
TTGGAGAAGGTTAGGGAAACCAGGGCACACGTAGGTATGTCGTTTCGGGGTGGCGGGGCGAGGTCACGCGATCGCACGTTAGACTGTCTTAATATATCAGCGGAAAGAGTTATTCGGCAGGATGTGTGATTTATGGAGCCGGCGGCTGAAGGGGAATGTCAACAGCGCCGCTAATGCGATAGTCGTGTCACTACCGCCGCACTGCCTCCCCCGCACCCCGCACACCCGCCACTCGATACGCCGCGAAAAACTCCCGGCTGACACTACACGCACCGCGACACAACCGCTGCGGGCCCGCGTAGCCCGCCCCTCTAAACCTAAACACAGGAAGAATATTTACAGTCTACATATACTATCCGAGTGTTCATCTAGCTTACTAACCCACTTACCGCCGCTGTGCCGGACACGGCTGTACTTGTGCTCGTACAAGGCCGTAGATAACGGGTGATATCGCCGAATTACCGCTTCACTCGGGATAAAGTGCCGCGTCTTCCTGCTGCCAGCACATTTCGCCTACAAAATATATGTTTATACTTAATATAGTTAGAAACGTGCCCTCACGTTTGCAGCTACATCGTGCTACTGCATTGTTTGTTTTGGCCCTTTGCCGGATGAAACGTATGACAAAAGCGATTCAGTAGCTGTACAAAAATATACATTAACTGTATACATTTCTTTATTGTGCCAGATAAAATGGCAATATTACTGGAGACAGCTGGAAACTTAGATGAATTAGAACATGATGTTGCACAAATTTGGTACTAAAAAAGTCTATTTTAATTAAGCTTCGTATGATTTGTGATGGCCCTAAATCTTATCCTTCATTTCGTGCCTCGCGTGTGTGACAGCGCTATATGCCAGCTAATCGCGAGGAAGCGCTTATCTCCCGCGGCTTTTACGACGAAGCTCATAAAATTAAATCGGCCACATTAAAGACGTGCGGCGCTATTAGGCGCGCATTTACATATCGGAGTTACCCCCGGGCGCCGGGGCGCAGGAATAAGAAATCAGACAACGTTAGGCTGGAAGACATTTTGAACATCGAAAAGGTTTTATCACGTTCCCCTGCGAGGTCCAAGGCTCCGTGTCAAGACTATCTATGGAAAAGTATCCATTTTCTTTATGACACAGTGCAACAAAGGCCGGTTGCATCAACCACACGGACTGCTCAACACCTCTCAGCAGTGAACGGACGGTTTGACTTTATTTATTGTTAGGTTAGTTCATATTGTCTCTTTCGCTCCTGTATGTGAATGGTTAGAAGTGTTATAACGCGAGCGCGTCTTTCATTTATCACAGTGCAACTGACCCTCATATGGAAAAACCTAAAAACTTCGGTTCGTATATTAAAACGTTGCAATAATTGCCGTAGGCTGCTCCTAGTAAAGTTGACATGTCCATATGTATACTTGTAGACGAGACTGTAGTATCTTCAATAAAACACTTGATACACTTCTTGTTGTATTTATTTTAGTTGTAAGTTGCTTCTTAATATTAATTATTATTGGATAGATATACGGCATATCCGTCCATATAATCAAGAGGTAGGTCAGAGAGAGAGCTGTTAAAGTGACGGTCATAGATAACATATTTAAGGAGTGCGTTCACAAACGTCACTCCGCTACAGAGGCAGGCAGACACTCTATATTTTCGTTCTATAGTTACCTATGCTCGTACTCGACACATGCACATACTCCCCACTGCGCCAAGAGAGCCTTGAGACGGATTTAGTTGAAAAATTGCTCTCAGCGTTCAGTGGAGCGTTTAGATTGCAGAACAAATTCAGTTCATCTTTGTTACTCGTATCTTAAATCTTATTTCAACATTTTTTTTACTGAAATGTTGCAAAGAGCATATGAAAACAAAGCGTAGGTATCGCCTGAATATCTATGAATATTTCATAATGGTCCAATATTGTGATCCTCTCTCGGTACGCTGGGCCTGGAACAAACGGGCCTTTGATGCCTGCACTGCACTTCCTTTCCTTAATCCACCATTGCTATGCACCTTTGTATCAGCCGTAGACAGAATCCCTCTATTGTATTTTATTTTTCGACGGCCGATAGATTCTGTGTTGTGGTGGGACTTCTGGGACTCAAACAAATGTAATTAAAACATAATAGGTATGTAGCTACGTTTTGTTTTAGTTCAATTATTAACATTTTTATTTTTTTATAACATTTCGTAAAGCTTACAGGTAAGAAAATATGCTTTAAATTGTTTGTATACGTATTTGCGTGGCACCCTGTAAGAGTATTTTCGAAATGATGGTAAATTCAAAGTGGTCGTACATAATGCACATTTGGGAATACAAAGGTATTACGTAAAACATAATATATTTACAATTTCATATTACTGAAAATATTCCTGGTATAAAATAAAAACATGAATAAAGACAGATCTATGTATTGAGATTTCAGAAATATAGTACCGATGTGGTTTCTTGTAAGTGTAAGCGGAAGGTACTGACATTCTCATGAAAAATATGAATGTGCCACCAAAAGGTCTATTACAATAAAAAAAAATGCATTTAGACTAGTAAAAAATGAATGATTACCGTCAAACAACTTACATTGCGACATCTAAATGATATCTGAATGATGTCAGTCGTCGCGCCAATCCATGGAGGTGCGCGTGCGACTGATTACTACATCATTCAGATATTATCTTGATGTCATAATGTATAAGCCCAATTCGAACATACTCTGGCATGAGAATGACATCTGAATGATGTAATTTTGCTATCGTGCGTCTCGCTCGCGCCGATATATCTACGGACAAGTATGAGCAAAATGCACGATAACTGAATGACATTATTTAGACATCATCATTTAGATGTCATTCTGATGTCAGTGTGCGTTCGAATTTTGAATTGGCCTCTTGGTAAGACACGACCACCACAGACACCAGCACCTAGAGGTGCGCTGCGCCGGTGCTACGGCGTAGCAATCGGTAGAGGCTTTCATAACGCAGTAACTCTCCACTTTGTTATGGATACAGATTATTAAATTAATCATCATAATGTTCAACTCGCTCTTATGAATTGGCGCGAGAAGGACGCAATGGGACTAAAATTGGTATCATATTTTTAGAATTGGAATGCGCCCCCTGTTCCGTAATTTCCGTAATATAAACGGCAATGAGACCATCTTTTGAATATTCGGCGCTGTTTACTGTTGCGTCAAAGGAACGATAAATCACCGATGATAATAAAAGTCCCAATAAATTACAAAGTTTAAATTAAATGACTAAGCCTGCAGGCGGCGTGACGCCTCCTCCCGCGGGAGGGGAAGAGGAGGTACTACAGGCCGGCTGGGCAGGTGTCTTGGCACAAAGTACATAGGTCACCAACCTTCGTTAACTGCATGTAGCTATATCGAGAATTTGGCCCACAATTGCAACAGTGCTATATTATTACGGACATCGCGACTACTCTACCGAGTCTATGCAGTGGTTCTGGCTTCCATTATATCGAACCGTTTTGCTAAAGGTACGATATGGATTAGATATGTCAACTGACATAACCAATCCATATCGTATCTTTAGGAAATTTTTCGACGTGTCTTAAAGTTCGAATCGGGTTGTTAATCAAATAAATAGAAACTGAATTCAGATCGTATGATTATGGTACGTTTATTCGCATTTTTAGATGTGGGTAAAACTTACTGCTGTTCGTAACGAAACAAAGTCAATATATTTATTTTAGATTGATTAACCCATTCAGCGCTAATCATGACAAGTTGGCGTTATGCCTCTGCATTGGCTACGACGTAACGCTACGTCCGTAGCTCAGCGGTGACTGTATCAAAGTACAATCTAGTTTATTCTGATTATTTATTATTATCTGTCACACAAGTCGCGCAGTATGCCGTTCCGCTCACCTCACTGGCTCCACAGAAAACCAGCGCCGTTGACAACGCTTAGTCGTGCCAACTGCAATGCTGAGTGGAGACCATTTCAGCCTCACATCCTTATCTGTTCTGTACTATTCAACTTCCACTGTTTCTTTTTTTTATTATTGTTGTTGTTAATGTATTATCTTCTTTGTAATAATTGATGTGTTGTCTGAATAAATATAATTCTATTCTATTCTATAATACTACTTCTTAGTCTATATAGGTGTTTTCGACTAAACAAACTCCACGAAATGGCGGGAAATGTCTGCGGAATTACTCAACAGCTGAATATTTGGTATAGCTGCTCAAAAACTAAGCGTTAGCGAATTTTTTTGAAATCTATGGCAGCTTACAGTCTCACCGCACCTGATAAAGTAAATACCAAAATTACTTAGGTTGCCTTTAAACTTAAACTGGTTTACTGTTTAAAAAACGATCATCGTATTCCGCTTCACTAAACTCTCTTAATAAAATTAGTTTTCTTGTTTCCCAGGACACAATGTACTACGCACATAGTTTGGAGCCGAGGGAGATTTTCGCTGTTGTATAATGTCAGTTATGATAGGGTAGTTATTATGTGTAGGCTCAGTGCTAAGCATGTTCTACGAACGAAAGGATTTTTAATACACAACATCGAGGCCCCACGTTGGGTGCCATTATTATCTAATACACATTCCCTTTTGTGAATAGACCATGTATTGACCGATAACGTTTGCTATCTAGACACGCGGTAGCATGTCCAGCCAAGTTCAAAGAAAAGGATTTGGTAGCCCGTGTGTTCCGTGGGTCCGTTACACAGTACATTTCGAGCTACTTGTCATCCCTTCACAATTTGAAACCTATTTAACCTACACATGAAATTTAGCACATTTATTCAAGCCCCTTAGCTAGTCTAAGATACAAAAATTCATAAACGCGGGTTAAATAATTATTGATTAATCAACGTTTATAAACCGGCATTTTTATGAGTGACTTATAAATCAAAAACCTAACTTCTAGATAACCTAGAAACTGAAATATGGCATCTAAGTAGACAATTAGATGTATATAGAGAAAAAAATTGGAAAACAGTAAATTATTGATAATTAGATGAAAAACAATCATACGTATATTGATAATTATCCGATTAACTTAAACTTATATGTCAAAAACCTAACCCACTTCTAGATGACCCAGAAACTTGATATTTGGCATGAAGGTAGACTATAAAATTGAATATTTTTGATATTGACCTTCGTGTTAGCGAAGGTCTCCTTTTTAGCTTGGGCAAATCTACTTTCATGATTAATAGTATAGTATAGTCAATTCTGTACCTACAAAAAGCAGTGATATCCCAACAAAAACATAAATGTGAAATGAGAACCAAATTCAATATTAAGGATTTGTCTTGGTTACTTTTTACGTATAGGCTACATTATATTTGTCTATGTTACTTTTATAAAATTCGGTTGGTTGATAAAAACTAGCCAAGTCAAATCCTTTATAGTTTCAGGATTTCCTATACAGCACAGAACACTGCACCCTATATGGCCTATATAGATCTCAATTCTTTTGTCGGCGAGTCAACAACGACACAAATGTTTATTATTGAACTTGTCTAACTTCACATTTATGTTTTTGTTGCGATCTACTCTACTACAAATCTAGTATCATCACTTGAACTGACAGTATTAACAATTTACCTGTAATGCCATTAGACCCCTCGTTGGGCGCCATAGTTATTTTAGGTTTACTTGTGCATCTGACTTGTGCGCCTTTATCATTTATTTGGCTATCTCTTTATTTTATTTCAGCGTAGCGTATCTTTATTAACAATTAACCTTACTAGCATTTCCAAATGGGAAGCGACGTCGTACAGTCGTACCATTCGTGTCCGGCCGTCCCGCGTCCCGCGGCAGCCTCGCGTGAAATGGGGCGCGCGCGATAATCGGGCCGCGGCGCACTGGACGCAATAAGCTGTATCAATAAATCCCGCCGTCATTCATCACCCCCTTCCACCGCTTCCCCCTTCACCCCCGCGCCCGCCCGCTACAGTAATCCGCGACATCGGGAACAACGGCCCAGCGACGACTACGGGACAGATATGAGACGTGGTTTTGATGTCTCGCTTGATGATATTGCTGTGATTTGTCAGATTTTAGCGTCAAAATATAAGGCTACGAAAAATAATAGATAATATATGCTATATCGTTTTCAGGTTTTTAGTCTAACAAATACTTAGGAAACGATCTATGACTCGTGATGGCTAGAAACGAAATCGCAAGAATATGAAATCTGTTTAATTGAGAATGGGAAGCATTTACAGACGGCGCGAGTCAAATTCTTGTTCATTTTTATGGCCCGGATGCTAGCCTCTTTCAGCCAAATCCAGTAAAAACCTGTGCTGGCGTCATCTATAAAAATCTTTGACAGTTGTAATCTGCTACCCGTATTTAAAAAATCAAAATTAAATTTTTGTTTCTGTAAGTAACTCTTTAACAAGTTAATACAACATTTACAATGCTACTACTAGAATAACAATGGAAGACTGACTTGAACTCAAAAATGAGCCCCCGGCTCCTGTGCTGAAAACGAATCAACTGTGCTCGGCGGAATTTAACATCTTTAGTACGACAGCGACCTTCTGTGGCATAACATGTCAGCCTATATAAATGTATTAATTTAGAAACCCACATAAAATGCCCCCCTTTGCGCTAAAATAGTGCCGCAGCAATTAAATAAAACACAAAAAAAGATGGGATTAATTGGTTTGTGAAAGTGTAATCCCACCAAAAACATTTTCATGTAAAATGTTGCCAAGACGAGACCATAAGGCACGCACTCTCTTTAGCAGGCTCCTTTATTTATTTAGCTCTTCAGAGCCAAGCTTCTAATTCTACAAGCCCTAACTTCACAAACTCTAGTACGTTGGTCAAAATATGTGGCTTAGCCTGTGTTCTTCACACAAATAAATGCCCTTACCGGGATTCGAACCCGGGACCATCGGCTTCATAGGTCCACTAGGCCAGACCGGTCGTCAAATTCGTAGCTTAGAACCTATATCCTATTACACATTTACATATTTTAAATTTTATTTAATTATATATTTTGGACGCCATGCCTAATACGCTTTCCTTTAATAGAGCAATTTTACCACTTCTCGTTAGTATTGCATGTTTATCACGTTCGCATTCGAACTAGTCGTAAAGGCTCTCCAAGCGTCAAAATGAAATATATGAAATATATCGCATCAGGACTTAAAGCTTACAGTCTGCTATAAACTGATGCTATAGAATACATAACTATAGTTTGTACCGAATGAGTAAATATTAAACAATATTACAGACGTGTAGTTTTCACGGTTAATACATTAAGTTTGGAGATGTAAAAGGTACCCACATTTAGACAAAAATAATAAAATATATTGGTAAGTGGTACACCGCATACGCGGAAGCACCAACGGGATCCTGAAAATGATAGCCGAGCGGTTGGATTCTGGTATTTTGGGACGATTTACCGAATTGCATGTTCGGTAAATCGGCCAAGATAATCAGCAATCTAAAGTTACCTAATTTAATTTATGTAATTTATTGTGCGGAAGGTAACAAGTTAACAACATAGGTTGTAAGTTGATACTAACAAATATGGACTGTATTAATTGTCTGAGAATAAATAATTTTAATTTAATTGTTTTTAATATAATAAAAAATTAGGTGTAGAGACTCTCCAAGTGTGAAAGAAATAAGGCGCTGAACAGACTCAGGTCTCAGGTCGGCCGTTGTAAACAAAACATGGCTGGATGGGGACTGCTTCGCGGCCACTCTACTCAATGCGTCTGCAACACAGCACCGCAAACCATGGCACACCTCTTGGCATGCCCCGCGTGCCCGAACTCCTGCTCGGAATCTGACCTAAGGGACGTGACGGTCAGGGCTGTCAGCACTGCTGCTTTCTGGGCATCCACTGTTTAAGAGAACCTCGACATGAAAGAAGAAGAATAAGTGAATCAATAATGGCATAAAGATAAAGTCGGCCCGTTTACTGTAACTATGTCATTAAATAAATAAAACCAGCAAAAAATATTAAACATAGCTCCTACGAATAACAAACTGGAAGTTAAATTCGAACAGGACCTAATTGTTTTCTGTGCCAATGTCACTTAGGTTTGTCACTTATCTTAGGGTTGTTTTGTGTTGGAAAACATTGCAGTGTTTACTAAAATAAAGATAGTTTTAAAACACTAACTGCAACAGTTGATGGGAAGCTCTAAGTGCTGGTGAACAGTATGGCTGTGTGCAATGCATGCACCGCAAATAGCGCAATCGATGCGCCGCCGCCGCGCCAGGAATAGCTGCGGACGCCGCCGCAGGGCCCGGTGGAGGGGGCTCGTCGACCCGGCGGGGCCCGCGGGAGGGGTCAAACTATCAGCAGCACAGTGAACCTCTCGAGGCCGTTTACATTATAATGTACATATTCAAATTTTAATTTAGAAACTTCATTAAATAATAAAATGTTCCACATTCAAAAACCAAATAATTGTTTCTGCAATCGCAACTTTAAGCCATTATTGTAATGCTTATTTCGCAAAATTAGCATTTGACAGAAATATGTTTTTCGAAAGGTTAAGCTACGAAACGATGCTTGCTACAAAAAGGGTTCAATCAGATGAAAATGTTCGACTAAAAAAACGAAGTTGCGATAAGATTATATCGGGAGACATGGGGCCGTATTCTGATTGTAATAACAGGTTTAGAATTTGATCTGCATATGTTATGGATATGATAAGAAATGTTACTTTTGATACTGACAAATCATATATGGTTTATGGTGTAAGAACTTTATTAACAAATGATATCCATAACAAATCCAAATTAAGTAAGTAAACATTTTGCATACATGTAAAAATACAAATAAATTTTAAAGGAAAATATAACTAGAAAAAGGAAAATATAACAGACGGTCTTATCGCTAAAAAGCGATCTCTTCCAGATAACCTTTGTGTAGCAGGAAATGTAGAACTCATACAAAAGTCAACAGGTAGTGCAAGGAACTAAATATACGGAGACAATTAAATTAAATACAAACACATACTACATACTATTAAAATTCTGACCTGTTATTACAATCAGACCTGACCTGACCCGACCTGACCTGTTATTGATGATCAAACGAACTTCTTGAAGTGAAGTTCGATCGATATTATATGAGTCACTTCATTTGAAGATATAATTTTATATTAACCATGTAGTTTCCCTATTGTACAGATAGCATCGCACACATTTAAGAGTAACTATTTTGATTAAAACTGTGAAAAACAACTTCCACCCACTTCCGCTTACTGGTTACCTGCGTGCGGTGACCGCTGCGCTCTTCATTATTTTTAGAGAAGGCAGAAACCAAAACTTATATCAGGGTTCTAGGGTGGGTGGGACCTTATATGTATATTGCACAACGAATTCAATGAAATCTCACAGATAACACCATAGTAGGCAACGAAGATCGTTATAAAAAATGTGGTCTTGTGCCGAAGTGTTCGGCAACTAGACCGACGTGTGGACGCTACCACGCACAAATAAAGAATGAAGAGCGCAGCGGTCACCGCACGCAGGTAACCAGTAAGCGGAAGTGGGCGGAAGTTGTTTTTCACAGTTTTAATCAAAATAGTTACTCTTAAATGTGTGCGATGCTATCTGTACAATAGGGAAACTACATGGTTAATATAAAATTATATCTGAAAAATGAAGTGACTAAATATAATTACTATAAGACCGTGATTCGCCCAATCCTAACCTACGGTTGCGAAGCATGGACACTAACACTCAAGGAAGAAAACATGCTGCTAGTTGCCGAGAGGAAAATCCTCCGTAAAATACTGGGCCCCAAACGAAGACCGGATGGAAGTTGGACAGTCCTAAAGAACCGTGAGATTGAAGACCTAGTGGCTGAACCTAACATAATGGGAGAAAATAAAGCCCACAGACTCCGTTAATTGGGCCACCTTGAGAGAATAGACGAAGATCGGAACGTAAAAAGAGGGTACCTGGGTCGCCTAGCAGGAGGACGTCCTATCGGACGCCCTAGAAATCGCAGGAGCGACATGGTGGAGGCGGATCTGCGCGAGCTTCGGGTCGACAATTGGCGAGAGGTCGCACAGGACCGAGAAAAGTGGCGCTGTCTTGTGTCGGAGGCCAAGTCTCATTTTGGGTCGCTGAGCCAACGGAGTAAGTAAGTAAGTAAGTATTACAATCAGAATATACGTTCTTATCTCAATTCAATAACAATTTTGTATTTAAACACAAAGACTCCAATCTAAAAATTTGATGGACCAAATTTAATGGATCTTATATTGGTAAAGTTTCAAGTAACAGCAAAACACTGAACCCGGCCATTGGTCGCCCTGCTCTCGCTGCAGTAATGTTTAATTATTATATCATGGTCAGTTAACTGCGTGCACGCTAGTAATAGTTACAGTCACGCGTGATTTTTGAGCCATTTAGTGTAATAGCTAAATTGGTTGTTTAATACTCGTACTGGTGGTTATTGGTTGTTTGGAATGTCCAATTTAGCTAGATCCCACACAATTTAGATAGAGAATAGAGATTTAGGGGGATATGTTGACCGCGTCCGTAGGCGAAGCAGTGCTTCTTGACTCTAGTTACCCTACACGTGTCCCCTGGGTAGTGCCAAATGGTCAACTCACAATTCCTTCGGGTAGTGGGGTTTAACAGTGGCCTCACGTAATTTCTCACGTAAATCACTGTTATTATAGCCGGTGGTAGAGTCATTTTTAGGACTCTTCTGGTTGGCGACCACCTTCGCGTTGTAGTTGGCCGCCAAGCATCCTTCCTTGCTGATTGGTTCTGGTTGAGTGCGCGAAAACCAGTTCCCTCCTCCCGATCAACTTAGTCTCGACAGCTCTTGGTCTGCATAGGCTCGTTCCTTGCTTTGCTGCTTCAGGCGTGTTTTATTGGCACGGGGGCCAGGAAGACCCGGTGAAACGGTTATCCGCTGGCCGCCCGCTGGGTCGTAGAGGACCCGAACCCCAGTGTGTCCCAACTGGGGAGGCTGTCCTGCCGCCAGTGTCAAAAGCTCGTGGGTTGGTCGCTGCGCCGGGTTGGGATCCCAGAGTGGAACGCAGCGCTTGACCTCGGATTGGACCGGGGGCCCTTCCGTCCCCCGTGCCAGGGAATCACTCAACCTGTTGCATCTTGGCCAGATTTGGCCTCGCCTGTGACCTCGCGGCTGTCGATTCCTTGTTGATCCAAATCTTTCTCTATTACCCGCTTCATAATAATCATGCCTGTATACAAAAAGAAAAAAACGATTTACAGCGGCTCCACATTCCACATTAACTGTGGAGTTTTGCAACATCAGGGGCCGCCACTCCAACCTGAATTCCGTCCACCACCACCTTGAGATGGACAGGCTGGCCTTGTTCTTCTTGACGGAGACTCAAATTTTCTTCCCGAAAATTCCTTTGTTTTTGTTATATCATGTAATTTAATGTATCTTGTTTGTGTCTACGAATAAAAATTATTCTATTCTATTCTATTCTATTATTCTAAATATCTACCCCGGCTGACATTGCTTATCTAATGTATCCTGGTTACAACCTTGAACACAAGTTCGTGTCAAAAGCCGGAGGGTGCGTGTTTATCCGGGATGATATTTGCTGGGCCACCTTGAAGACAGAGACCTGTCGCTAATTTGGGCGCGTGTAGACTATGGGGGTACAGGTCTCATAGCGGAGACTTGGAGACCGATCGTCTCTTGGAGCGCGTACAAGTGGGTCTCAACGAAGTTCTTAAGCGGCTTCCCTCGGCAGAGTTAATAATTCTCGGCAATTTTAACGCACACCACACTGAGTGGTTAGGATCTTTGCGCACTGACTATGCCGGGAGAGCTGTCCTGGATCTTGCTGCAGCGTACGACCTTTCCCAACTAGTCGATGGTCCTACTAGAATTCCGGAAATCGAAGGCCATACTCCCGCCCTATTGGACTTAGTGCTGACTTCACACCCTGAACATTTCCAAGTCTTCCGTCTCACTCCCTTGGGTGCGTCAGACCATTGCCTGGTTCGTGCGTGGTGATTAGTACCGCATTAGCGGAGCGGACAGGGCATACTCGAGCCCTTGGGTCCAGACGTGTATGGCATTATAGGTCAGCAGGCTGGGATAGGTTGCGGAAGTTTTACGCGTCCTACCCTTGGAAGCAGCTCTGCTTCTCTACGGATAATCCTGACGACTGTGCGGAACTCGTAGCTAAAACAATTATTTAGGGTATGGAATGCTTTGTTCCGAGCTCCCTAGTCCGTGTCGGTGGTCGATCTCAGCCCTGGTTCGGCAAGTCTTGCGCTGAAGTCCGCAAATCTAAGTGCGAGGCCTACCAGGCTTGGGTAGCCGCCAGTAGAGTCAACGATCCGAATGCCTCCGTATTAAAGAAGCGATATAATGCTGCGTTCAGATCCTGCAAGAAGCGTATTGCTGCACCAAAGTTCCAACACACTTACAGAATTGGGGAGAGGCTGGTAAGTCAGCCAGCTGGGACTCGTAATTTCTGGTCTCTCGCCAAAGCTGTCCAGGGGAACTTCAGTAAGGTCTCCCTACCTTCTCTGCACAAACCTGATGACTCACTCGCTCATTCTGCAAAAGAGAAAGCGGATCTTTTGTGTTCTCTTTTTGCGTCAAATTCGACACTAGACGACGTGGGCAGCACACCACCCACCATCCCGCGTTGTGAGAACTCCATGCCCGAGGGTTTTGCTCTCGATGTCAATAAGTCCAGTGGGCCCGACGGTATACCCGCTATTGTGCTAAAAACGTGCGCTCCAGAGGTAGCTCCGGTTTCAACTCTATTTTTGAATCGAGAGTAAGAATTCAATTCTGTACATAATGTACAGATTCGTGTATTGTAACAGCACGCCCCGCCCAGCGCCGAAAGAAACTTTTTGATTGCCTTTAAGCCGCTAGCTCGGAGATTGCTTTCAGAGCGCCCGCCACTGTATTTATTGCATTTATTCATTGGTGTGGATACGATGCTGCTAAGTATTCCTTGCGGGTCGGAGCGAGGGAGCGGCATTCAGATTTCTATAACATGTTGTTGATTTAATATTGACATGAGAGTCTCCACTCATAACTTCGACAGCGTAGAAGTTATTAAACACTTTCGCTCAACACAACTGCGTTTTCATCTCTTTAAGGGTAAAATCTTTTCTTAGAGAGGCTTTCTAATTTCTGAAAAATTATTTATTTGGTAGTTCACGGAGCGTAGTCAGCCGTATGCAAGTAACGAGAGGCGGACTTCTAATTTAACAATTTGTCATGGTTTTGAGTCGACGTTGACGATCGTCTTGATGTTCGCCGCGCATCTCGCGCACGATATTAACTATATTTCGAATCTTAATATCAAACCCGTAACAAATGATTAAATCAGAATCCAGCCTGGGGTCTATTATGATATTAAATATACACTTTTCTTCTCGATACATCTCGCTCGTTTGTGTGAGCGCGATGCACAGAGAGTAATGTCATATCAATAACATGTTTTTCCATTAGAATGGTGGTCGGGAGCCGCCACTCGCTGAAAACAAACTGCTCTGGCTGATACACGATGGCTGCCGTTCGGAGCTCTCGTTGCTCCGATGGGTGAATAACAGTTTTTTTTTATTTAGAAACTTATTTAAAGCTTCAATAGCTTGACCGCCCACATAGTACAGTAAATTTATCCGCTTTTAAGTTCCCTCCGTGAGCATTATCTCTGGTTCAATCCGCATTTTACGTTATACTGTCACAAGTTCCTGTACAATCCAACTGCAGAGTGAATTATCATCTTAATAAGCTTTAGTTCGTCGACCTAAGTTTAACTAACACACTAGGCGATATAAATTTGCACGTAGGATTACGACCAGCCCGTATTTATACAAGCGCTGCGACTACTGCGATCAGTAACATTTTTAGATACGGTGAGCCTGTTTAAGTTTTAGCAAAAGCCGACTGTTGGAACGAAACGCAAGGCTTCAGCGGGGACTGCGGAAGACGGGGGCGACCTCTGTCTATGATATTCACTTTTAGTTAACGCTGTGTCACTGCAATTTTGAACTTGAAACAAGCAACTGATCTTTCCTATTTTTTATATGTACTCGTGTGGCAGAATACAGTACATTTCTAATTTTAAACAATTTTTTATTCTGTCTGGTCCTTCTACAATCCTCAACATGGTCTTCGATGCCAGATAATTATTTGAATCAGCGAGCTACGAGATATTAAGGACAAAGGACCTCCACAACGGCTGAGACAAAGGAGAAACGCATCGTGTGAAATATTTCCTGCGCATCCAACATACCGGATTTCCAGTGAGGAGTGCAGCTTGAAACATCCCGAGGCGGCTATATCTTCACCCATCAGCTACAAAGTGGTCAACTGTTCTACCGCTATCCCGGAAAACTATATTCCGACGTCGTCTATAAGGAGTGAACAGGTTAAGAGAGCTAAAAGTGAGTCCGTTCCTTAATATCTTTCTATCATTTACATAAGAATCATTAATAGCTATTTTTCAATAATATTCCTCTATTTGACACAACTTAAATATAAACTTAGCCTAAAAAACCCTATATTACGTCTTAAAACAATAACCAAAACCTATTTAATAATCTACAATACAAATAAATCAGACTTTAAAACACAAATTCTTCAATTACATAATTGCATAATAAGTGCATCGGCCGAGCGCGGACAAACGTTTTTTTGCCATATCTATCGAGACGCGTGGCCGCCATACGTAGGTACTTATCGCCATAACTTGCCCGGATTGCTTATAGTAAACAACATCGGAGTAATTAACATTAAATTCATAAGAAAGTGGTTTAGTTTACGTTCTTGGTTCATTGTGCTGGTGTTTTGGTGGAACAGAGTGTTGATAGTGCTAAGAAGGTAAATACTAAGTGCAATTTAAGATGAATGAAGCATTAATTAAAGAGTTAGTTAAAAAGAGGGGTCATATTAAGTCGCGTTTAACTAAATTTTCAGGTTATATACGCGAGTTAGCCGAAAAAGTATTGTGTGCGGCTCAGGTGACGGAACTTCAACTTCGGATTGCTAAATTGGAATGTGTTTACAACACGTATGATGAGATTCAAACCAAGTTGGAGTGTATGGCGGAGGATGACGAGGCCCAATTGAACGAGAGGTCGGATTTCGAGGATTTGTACTACTCGTCAGTCGCGGCGGCTAGGGAATTGGTAACCATGCATACTAAGGTCGCGCCTAGCGATGGGGGTTCCGAGTACAATACACGGCGTCATCCACATATAAAATGTAAGTTACCCACCATTTCTTTACCGAAATTTGGAGGCTCGTATGATACATGGCTTGAGTTTCGCGACACATTTGATAGTTTGATTAATAATGACGACTCAATCGATGATGTAAACAAGTTTCATTATTTGCGGGCTTCACTAGAAGGCAGTGCCGCGGCAATTGTACAATCCTTAGCATTGTCTAGTAGTAACTATAAAATAGCTTGGCAATTATTATGCGATAGGTATAACAATAAGCGGTTATTGGTGAATAATCATATTAAGGCCATATTCAATGTAAACCCAATTACCAAGGAGTCACCGACAGCTATTCGGCATCTTATAGACACGATATGTAAAAATATACGTGCGCTAGCGACCCTTGATGAACCAACCACCCATTGGGATACATTATTAGTGTATATAATTTGTCAAAAACTTGACAATGTTACAAGACGAGAGTGGGAGGAGTTTGTGCCTAGTTGCGAAACAATTACTTTCGATGCTATCATACATTTCCTCAGCGATCGTGCGGATCTATTGGAAACCATGGCAATGGATGGCCCCGGACGTCGCGCGTCCTGGCCGCTCGCCGCCGGCGCCGGCGCTGACTCCGCGGCGCACGCGCGCTCCGCCGTGCGACGGGTAAAGGAAAAATGTTTCGTAGGACTAGATGAACGTGAAACCAATATTGTGAGTAGCCCACTATTTTCATATGAATGTCCATTATGTAAGCGAGGTCATTGGTTATTTGAGTGCCCCGACTTTCTCGCGTTATCTAATAACGAACGTGCAGATAAGATTCAAGGGATGAAAGTATGTTTGAATTGCTTAAAACCCGGGCACATAGCGAAGTATTGTAGGCGTGGTCCGTGCAAGTCGTGTTCATTCCGTCATAACTCGCTTTTACACGTGGATAGGATGCCGTCGAAGGCTCCAGTAGCAATGCCTGTTATAGAAGTGACTCCTAGCAGTCCGAGCGAGCACGATGAGCCCGCACCTGGCCCCAGCTGTAGTGCTAACAGCGGCCTCTTGTTGCCGGCCCATCCTGCTTTACAAGGTCAAGTCATACTGTCTACTGCCCTAGTAGAAGTATACGATCGTGACGGTAAACCGCATATGGCGCGCGCATTTTTGGACAATGGGGCTTCACCTAATTTTATTAGAGCTGATTTTTGTAAAAAGCTAAACTTACCTATTAGGGAGGTGAATGCGTCTTTGACCGGTATTAAAAATATGAAGTCGACTGTACATAAATTATGCGACGCAAAGTTCTCATCTTTGTTTGACAAAAGTTTTAGTATGAAAAGGTCATTTTACGTACTTCCACAAGTTACATGCGACTTACCTATGCAAGAGGTAAATGTATCAATGCTAGACATACCTGAACATTTAGTTTTGGCTGATCCTAAGTTCCACTCGCCGGCAGCTATCGATCTTCTTCTTGGCGCCGAGGTCTTTTGGGAATTATTAGGTAATGATAGAATTAAATTGGGACGAAACAAGCCCACAGTTTATGAAACCAAGCTAGGTTGGGTAGTGTCTGGTCGTAATGCGCATAATCCTAACTCTAAAAACATTTGTTGTAATTTTGTTCAAATGAATAATCAAGATGACGAATTGACGCGTTTTTGGAAGTTAGACGAAGCGACAATAAAACCCGCGACTGCTTATTATACCAACGATGAACGGGCTTGCGAGGAACACTTCATAAAAAATACCTCTCGGTTACCAGACGGTAGGTTCATGGTTAGGTATCCTTTAAAGCAGCCTGCATCTTCTTTGGGCGATTCTTATGAGCGGGCAAAACAATGTTTTCTGTCGTTAGAGCGCAGACTAGAGCGACAGGCACAATTGAAGTCTATGTATAAAGACTTTATGAAAGAATACGAGACTTTGGGAGACATGTCCAAGGTTACTTCCAATGAGATAGTAGGAAACTTTTTGCCCTTTCACGGCGTGTTGCGGCTATCTAGTCTCACGACAAAATTGCGGGTTGTGTTCAACGCTAGCGCACGCACGTCAACCGGAGTGACGCTGAACGACATTCAGTATGTAGGACCTACTATTCAGGACGATCTCATAGCTATCTTGTTACGATTTAGACAATACCGCTTTGTGTACACGGCTGACGTGGAAAAAATGTATAGGAGGATAGTCGTGCATCCTGACGATAGGCATTTGCAACAAATCATTTGGCGCAAGGATCCATCTGAACCGCTGTGCACATACCAATTAAATACGGTAACTTATGGTACGGCCAGCGCTCCTTTCTTAGCTGTTAGATGTCTTAAACAGCTATCACTGGACTGCTCGGACCCTCGACTCACTGAAATCATTGCCCATGACTTTTACATGGATGACTTTTTGTCCGGGTCTGATACTGAGCAAGAGGCAGCAAGCATTATAGCTCGGGTCAGTGCAGTACTTAAAAGTGCCGGTATGCATTTACGCAAATGGCGCTCAAATGAGCCGAGGCTCATAAATGAACATAACGACGAATCTAGGAACCTTAATCTTGGCAACTTGGACGAAAGTAAGACGCTAGGGCTAGGTTGGAAAAGTGGAGCCGATGTCTTGTACTTTACTATCGACTTAGGACCTAACCCTGAAAAACTAACCAAGCGGTTTATCCTCTCCACAGTAGCAAAAATATTTGACCCTCTAGGTCTTCTGTCACCAGTTGTTATACAGGGTAAAATTCTGCTTCAGCTTTTATGGCTTTCAAGAGTTTCTTGGGATGATGAAGTTCCTCAAGACATTTCTGAAAAGTGGATTAATATAACAATGTCTTTACCTGAATTAAACCACTTAAGCATTCCTCGCAGTGTCGTAGGAATCTACGCGTCGCGAGTGGAATTCCATATTTTTACGGATGCGTCTCAATCTGCGTACGGAGCTTGCTTGTACGTACGTACGATCACTAGCACAGGAGTAGTTACTCGGTTACTCATGGCAAAAAGTAGAGTAACTCCAATTCGGCCGGTAACTATTCCCCGTATGGAATTATGTGGAGCTTTGATTGGAGCGCAGCTTTACCAAAAAGCTCTCATATCACTTCGCATGAAAGCAGACAGTTGTACATTTTGGTCCGATTCAATGATCGTTTTAGGTTGGCTTAGAATGCTACCAAACCAACTCAAAGTATTCGTACGAAATCGCGTAGCCGATATACTCGAAATCACTGGCGGTTGGCCTTGGCGACACGTACCTACTAAGGACAACCCAGCTGATCTGGTCTCACGCGGACTTGATGCGGGTTCAATTGCTGCTGCTGATATTTGGTGGAATGGACCAAAGTTCCTCCGTAATGACGAAGAGGACTGGCCCAAAAATCATCACGCGAGCAAGGATAGTGACGACATTAAAGCTGAGGTAATCACTGCTAATGTAGCGAGCGAAGCTACACTATCCCCTCTATCAGATTTGAACCTTACGAAGTTTTCCAATTTTACTAAACTCAAACGAGTCACGGCTTACGTTTTACGGTTTATTAATAACGCAAGACCGGGTAATAGTGTTAGATATTCAGGATTCCTTAGCACAAAAGAACTTCATACGGCTATGAATACTTTAGTAAAATTAGCGCAGATAGAATCATTTTACTCATATGAGGACGTTAAAAATAAAGCCTTACTCAAAGCCAAAGACCCGCTTACAAAACTGAATCCTTTTGTGGATTCTAAAGGACTTATGCGTGTAGGCGGAAGACTTAGAAACGGGCCTTTTAACTTTGATAAAAAGCACCCAGCTATCTTGCCGAAAGGGCATTTTATAACGGTGATATATTTTAATTCCGTTCACATCATTTTGTTACACGCGGGGCCTCAAGCCATGCTAGCGTATGTAAAGACTACCTATTGGCCAATCGGTGGTCGTACCCAAGCTAGGTCAACGTATCACAAATGCGTCCTGTGCACTCGTATGCGCGGTGCAACTATAGCGCCACTTATGGGCAACTTACCCTCACCGCGAGTAACACCAGGCTTTCCTTTCGAGGTTGTTGGGGTAGATTATGCCGGTCCTATACTGGCTGCGTCTCGAAAGGGTCGTGGTAGTCAAACCACAAAAGTATACATCGTGATCTTTGTGTGTTTTAAAACGAAATGTGTACACCTTGAGCTATGTAGTGACTTGTCTGCAGAAGGTTACATGGCGTCATTGAAGCGATTCGTTAGTCGCCGCGGCTTACCTTCTGACATATACTCCGACAATGGAACACAGTTCGTCGGGGCATATAATGATTTAAAGAGATTCCTTACCAGTCATGCGAAGACGTTATCTGAGTCTGCAGCCAATGACGGCATTCGATTTCACTTTATTCCACCATATTCACCACACTTTGGCGGTTTGTGGGAAGCCGGGGTGAAATCCACTAAACACCATTTAGTTAGAGTCTTAGGTAACTGTCACTTAACTTTTGAAGAGATTTATTGTGCATTGTGTCAAATAGAGGCCATTTTAAATTCAAGGCCTCTTACTCCTTTAACTAGCGATCCTTCTGATCTGCTACCACTTACTCCAGGCCATTTTTTGATCGGACGACCACTCACAGCTCTTCCGACTCCCTGTCTAACAGAGATTCCTCCTTGGAGACTAACACGGTACCAGAGGATAGAACAATTGAGGCAACACTACTGGGTTCGCTGGTATAAAGAATATGTCTCTGAACTTCAGGAGCGAACCAAATGGAGGCAAGCCAAGGGTCAACTTGCAGCCGGTACTATGGTCGTCATCAAAGAAGACAATCTGCCTCCAATGAAATGGAAGCTCGGCAGAATCGTTAGCGTCATCGCTGGATCTGATGGCATCAATCGCGTAGCCGACATCCGGACGTCGTCTGGGATCATCCGTCGTGCGTTCAGCAAAATATGTCCACTACCAGTCGAAAAGTAAATCTACAGTTGAAAGACCAACCTTTCAACGTGGGCGGGCATGTTGGAACGAAACGCAAGGCTTCAGCGGGGACTGCGGAAGACGGGGGCGACCTCTGTCTATGATATTCACTTTTAGTTAACGCTGTGTCACTGCAATTTTGAACTTGAAGCAAGCAACTGATCTTTCCTATTTTTTATATGTACTCGTGTGGCAGAATACAGTACATTTCTAATTTTAAACAATTTTTTATTCTGTCTGGTCCTTCTACAATCCTCAACACCGACCTTAATATTTGTATCATCTTCTTTATGCAATTTCTCCTAACCAGAATGAAAACGGCTATTAATAGTACTAGTGGTTCTGTGAGCTTTAGACTTCGCGTTAAGTTTAGAAAACGTAAAAGTTGAGTCGTGATCACAGTTAACGTACAATGGTCTTAAGCGCCATAGACACTATTGGCGCTTAAGTCCTTTATGCCAATTTCGTAATTTTTGAAGTTCTATTTAATCATATATTTTTTTCTTTTTTCTTCAGACTAATGGTCGATACATGGTTAGTAAACATTAAAATCTTATTTATAAATAAATAAATACGAGTATTATAGGAACATTCTTACACAAATTGACTAAGTCACACGGTAAGCCAAGAAGGTTTGTCTTATGGGTATATAAATACTTAAATACATAGAAAAAAATCCACGACTCACGAAGAAATATCTGTGCTCATCACACAAATAAATGCCCTTACCGGGATTCGAACCCAGGACCATCGGCTTCATAGGCCCCTGTCACTAGCCACTAGGCCAGACCGGTCGTGAATATAAAAAGAGACATAACTAAAACTAAAAACTAGACAGTGACTTCATGCAGAATCTGCGTGCATAGAACCTGGTCACCAAATTTTACGATAATTGTTTAAGAATTGCGACCTGAGAGTAGAATACCCGGACATACGAAAACAAAATGTTAAAACGCTGACCTTCACTGACGCTTCGGTCAATTAACGTAGCTGCATAACTAGGAAGTTAACATTTACTATTTCCGCCATATTAAGGCTATCTTTCCATTAAGACGGAGATTAGACGAGACATGCGGGAATCAACCAATAGCGTTGGCTGTCTTCTCCGCTTTGCTGGATTACAACCAATGCTAAGTAATTCCGGTCTCTCATCTCCGACTCAGTGAAAAGGTAGCTTTAGAGTTGAAAAAAAAAATGCTTCTATAACCACACCTTAAAAGACCATAAAATTACGGCGCCCCCCAAACCCAAAGCAAAGCCTTCAGTAAGAAATGCATATACTTGGAAAAATTCGACCAATGCCGCGGTGACCCTGGTTGCCGAGTGGCTCAGGCACCTGCCGCGATAGTAGAGGACGCTGGTTCGATTCCAGCCTGGAGCACTGGAGGCCTTGGTCACTTTCTCTTAGTATATGACATTTAACTCAGTTTATAAGTTATATAGTAGCGTTTCTTCTTGAAATAAAATCAAATTAAAATATTTTGTGAAAATAATTTAATCTGTTCTAATACTTCTAATAGTACATACGTAGAGGATTTGTAGAAAAATATAACTGCACTGCAGTTGGGTAATGATATCGCAGCGGCCACGTACAGCTGCCCTAACAAAGAATCCAGAAAGTACCGGTGTTGTGTTGTTTAATTCCCTCGCAGCGCAACAGTTGAAACAAAGAAAATAATTCAGGTTCCGGGTTTAATTATCTGCGGGACAGTCGCCTTAATTTGCTCGCGGGAAAAGGAGCCGCGGGGCAATTAAGCCGGCGTGGCTGTGAGTATGTGTGTTTGTACCTACGCATGTCCTGGAGCTTGGAGTGTCTTTCCAATAGCTGGCCGCCACAAAAGGCCAACACAACTTGTACATAACAAGAGCCACAGTCTAATTGCTCTTGTCTGAGTTGGTAACTATAGCTTTTTAACCCCTTTATTGGCAATGGGACAGAGGCATATTACACCTTCGACCGCCTTTTTTTCTAAAACAGAAGCACTTGAGTTTCGAGCAGGCTTTATCCACGTTTTTTGGCTTTTTAAGGATTACGTAGACAAAGTGGCAAAAACAGAATCCTAGTAGTTTCGTCATGTCCATCTGTCCATTCGTTCGTCCGTCTGTCAGCCATTTTACTCGAAGTTTATATTTTAATGTGGAACATATGCAGGTGTATTTTGTGAGCCGTTAGTTAGTTTAGAAAATAAAAAAAATTGCAAGCTGTATTTTAGGGGGCTGCGTGTATGTAACTGAAAGTGAAGTGTGAAAAGGAAATATGTGGCACACCATTCGATAAGCCATTAGTTAACAATAAAACAACTTCAAGGTTTTTATAGTTTTTTTATTTATACTTTTTATACTTTTGAAAATAATCGTTGCGAAAATACAAAAAATGTGGTGAAGCACCGGGCCTACAAAAAATAACAATTATAATAATAAAGAAAATAAAGCTTAATAAATCAAAATCTTCTCGAGATTACATGACAGTAGTTCGCTGGAGAGCTCAGCTATCGACTCGCAGCAGTAGGAGCCCCGTCCGAGCTGCCGCGTGCGGTCATTATGCAGACAATTACTGGCGCAATCACGCGAAGCCTCTCGGGGCCCATGAAGCGCGGCGCCCCCTAGCCAGCGAGTTTTCACCACGTGGCCCTTTAGCCTTTCATGCTGGCACTGAAGTGATACTCGTGATAATTAACAAAAAATACACCTAGATGTGAGTAATCATTTTTTTCTGTTAAATAATTATACTAAAATGATCTAGGTGCTCACTTGCCTTGACTGGCTTTGTTCACAGGAGTTTTATTAGCTATGCTCTGACTAACAATTTTTTTTATACTACGTCGGTGGCAAACAAGCATACGGCCCGCCTGATGGTAAGCAGTCTCCGTAGCCTATGTACGACTGCAACTCCAGAGGAGTCACATGCGCGTTACCGACCCTAGCATATGTGCAATAAAGTAGTTACTAATTTGAAAATGAACGCCGCTCCGTATGTTTTTACGCTCATATCTAGTCACATGTATTGATTGGAGCGGGTTAAGCCGGATTTAACTATGTAGTATGTAACTAACCGGACTTTAGGACCCGATTTAGGCTCCACCGCAGAAAAACGAAAGATGAAATTTCTTTATCTGCTTATCTATCGCTGGAACATGCAAGAGTGAAAAGAGGCAGATACATTTTTTCGATTTTCTTCTCATCTTCCTGGCAATAAAACTTAGTGGAGGCACGTATTGTTCAGTCATACAATAGGAATCGAACCTCGTTGCAGTCACCGTCTGCGCTGCAATCAGTTTTCGATTATTATCAGCACGAGACCTCAATCAATATTCGAGCAAGCTCCGCCACTCGCCGGGAGCGCCTTGCATTTTAAGTTTATTACATGTGTACTATAGTCCTCACTGGGACCTTGGGGTCTAGCTAAGATGACAATTGTTCATAGACGCCAATTGAAACTTAACCAATATATAAATGCCTTTAGGCACTAAGTCCGCCATTTGTACTTTTTTGTATTTTGTGCAATAAAGTTTAAATGAATAAATAAATAGGGCATTTTCATACACCTATGGCAATAGTCACGTGACTTTTCGTAGCCTCAGCGTCATCCTGATACATTTTTATTTATCGTTTGGTATTTGTCGATGTACGATTGTAATCTTGGCTAGGCCCTCTGACATTTCGCTTGGTTCATTGTCGCGTACTGGAAGATTTGCATTCTGCGCCTACCTAAGAGAGACACAATTATTCCTTGTGTATTTATTTAGCGGATCGGTGATACTAATGCTACTGCTGCAGCCGCTTAATATCAGGCAAGCCATACGCTTGTTTGCTGCCGACAGATTAAAAAAGAGCGATGCGCGGGATTAAAACGTATTTGATTTAGATTTGATTCCCTGCAGACGAGTCGACACAGGCAGTCGTGTCGGCAATAATCGGGCGAGCATTAATCACCCCTACCCTCACTCCGCCCTCCACCCCGCACTCATCACGCGAACGGCGCGGTAGTGACGTATCGAGAATATCGAGATATGACAATATCGAGAAACAGTCACAGGAAATTATTTCACTTTTACCTTTATTAACCAAAAAATAGCATACCATCGGACTCACAGCGCAGGCTTCGTCACAATTCAGAAAGCTTTAAGCAGGTAATTTTAGCCTTAGTACCTAAGGCTAAAATAACCCTTTTGAAACTGTTTTTTTACTAACAAAATTTATGTGTCACAGTTACATGAAATAAATGATTTCAAATTCAAATTCACCTAAATACGCTCTTTTCTTATCGCAAATGTAACTTTTTCTTTATTTAAATAGGCAGCAGCTTCATTCATACTTGCAACAAAAGTTCAGGTCCATAAAACTATAGGTAACAGAAGGCCAACGGACTCAGAGCCCCAGGAGACGCGGCGGCGTCCGTGACGTCATAATACGATTACCTACTACGTCCACGCTTTACGAGATTGCCGGTATTTACTGCCACTCCATTGTACACACTTAATTGATCGCAGGTATACCTTATGCCCTTGAAATAAGGTTTACAAGTTGCCAATTTAGAGTACATATACTCTAAATAGCAATCCTTGTCGGCGGGTAATATATGGCGGCTGTAAAATGTAGGCGCGACAAATTTTTAATTTTCGCCTCTTTCTACTGGCAAAGTTAACTGGCCGTAGTATAAAAAGAACATCGCGAGCGCAAGTATTAGTTTTTACTCGCCAGTGAAGCGAGCGCCTGCATTTCCATTACAAGTGACAACAGGGCTCTGATAGTCAAAGAGCTCTGGAAAAAGGCATACAGTTTATAGAGTAATGAAATCCCTCTATTGTTTTCGGTTATCGCGGTACGTTACTCTTGAAAAAAAGTTATGTAAACGGATTAAATCGCGTGCATACATCCCGACGTTTCAAACCCTATATAGCGTTCTCGGCCAATGGGAGACTGGAAAAATATGTATTAGTTACTCTGTCATTCATGTCATGTCAATAATGGCCTAGTGGGTATTGACCCTGCCTATGAAACCTACGATGAAAGGGCATGTATTTGTGTGATGAGCACAGATATTTGTTTAAGTATTTGTATATTATATATATCGTTGTCTGAGTACCATAAGACAAGCCTTCTTGAGCTTACCGTGGAACTGAGTTAATCTGTGTAAGAATGTCATATAATATTTATTTATTTATCTGGCAAGACGAGCCAATCGAGCAAGGTTGCTACCAACCTTTTCTTGAAGCACTACGACGTTTTTTTAACCTTTATAACTTAGGTTTGGGTTATCCCGGATAAACACAATTCGCGAGATATGATTATGTTAATAGTGGACCTATTACATAAAAAATTCAATTGCATAGCTCTTATACTTAAGATTTTATTGATATCTAAAAAAATCCGATTTCGTCACTGACTCACTCACCTATTAACTGACGATCATCAAAACTCTTAGGGTACTTCCTGAAGTCCTAGAAAACTGTAATTTCGTAGGTAAGCTAGGATTAGTACACAAATAAATAAAAAAACTGAAACTTGGAACTTTTACCCCCCAACCCCGTTAAACTAGGGGATGAAAATTTGTACGAGGGTTCCGCAAATTTTGATGTTAGAGATCTGAAAATTGATATATGGACTTCTTGCTATTTATAATAAAATACGCATTTAAGGATTTTTAGTAAATCACATAGGCGTAACATGAAAAATGTATTCACTGTTCATTACTTTTCTGTTATACGATAGTTCTTGTAGTAACAAAACAGAGTTAGAAACTTGGCTCCACATGAGATCTGATAACTGTTTGACAGTGTGAGCCTTATGGTTCCGTCTTGGCAACATTTTACATGAAAAGGTTTTTGGTGCGATTTATTTATTTATATATTGTTCTAAGTCTAAGGGTGCGCTAGAACGGCGGTCTGAAACTAAATGTTGCGAAGACCGAGTATACTATCTTGATTACTTGGTTCGGACACATGGCGTAGCGGTTTAATCGATGGATGTCAAACTAGTAAGCCTAGAAAGGACTGAAGGTGCTTTAAAATCACTTGACTCTTCCATTTATATTTTCCTCAGAGCTCCATTGATTGCACATTTTATATTGAATACATTCAATACATTCAATAGAAGCCACACCTAGGTGTGGCTTTGCTTCTACCAGGTTCCACTACAGCGGCGGTAGCACGGTCGCCTGTTACTATGTTTGTCACGTTCTGTGCGCATAAAAATGCGACCGTGCTACAGCCGCTGGTTAACTTAAAGAATATAAAAAAAGTCATTTATTGTCGCAAAATTTAATATAAATAGATTCAGCAACAAATAAACAAAAAAAAGACCCACAAGCACAATGGCTGTAAGTCCAATATGGTTGCTCTATAAATTTTACCACCTCTATTTCCGGGCCTAACTCTTCGACTGTTTCATCTGTGCCTTGCGACGCGGAGAGGGGCGGGAGTAACGCGGTGCTGGTTATTTCATGAGGCAATCTCGAAAAACTACGAAACTAAAATATGTTCCTGAAAGGCTTTCTCGCCAGGAACATAAGCAATAAATTGTTCCATGCGACAAAGGGATATAAATATGTAGGAATGGAAATGTAAAGCGTGTCATACTCGTACGCGCGACCCGCCCGAGGAAAGTATTCATTTCCATTTACGTTCCACGTCCGCTGAAGGAACATCTTTTCAATTTAAACTCGTAGAATTCCTTTGTAACAGCGTGATGTTTTGAGGCGCTTTCCTTATTAGGCTGAGGGCATCGGGGAGAGAGCGGCGGTTATTGCAGGATTATAAAGAGCGAATTCACAAAACTCACCGACCGCATCGCGTCGGACTTCTGATTTCATATAGCGCATTGTTACGAATTTCGGGGTCAAATTAAATTAAGGGAGAGTTGACGTATGACTGCACTAAGTTTTGTGGGTAAAGATTAGAAACGGATTGTAACTGCACAGCAGAGGGAAATTGGCGATGTCCTTGTTAATTTTCTTGATGACAATTCCATTCCTGTCGTTGCCGCATTGCTTTCGAGATTAGAACTGTCTGTTACTATTATGGAGAACGACGGTGACATCGCCCGTTTTACGTTGTCGAACGTTGAAAAAGCAATACTGTAGCAGTCACAATTCGAATACAACCTTAAAGCACTCGTAGGAAAACTTTACCGGTGGTCGCGGACACAACGCCCGGAGTCAATGTTAGTACGAACTAAACGGATTAATCGGACCGTGTACACTACAAACAAAAACGCAACAGTGGTCATTATTAAACCTTACGCCGTTGCATTAGGGTCCACGAATGATACAAATAAAGTGAATGGAACGGTTTAACTGTGTGTGGAGCTAGACAAAGCGGCCGAGCCGAGGGTCAGCGGCGAATTGTATTTAGTCCGAGCGACAATAAAAGGCTTACAACATATCTAAACGATAGTCACACTGCATATCACGTTTCATATTCAGCATTTTGAACAAAGACTACAAAGAGGTGATAATACAGATATTGAAATTAGTTTTGAGGATTGGGTTTACGTTACTTACATTTGTGACGTTCCTAGAACAATAATGAGGTGCTACGTGACGCACCGTAAGGTACCTTTACTGTGAAATGACACATTTGTACTAGAATGGATTAACAAGTGGAAACTTGTTATTAAATAAATACCTAATGTAACAAGAACAGGCAACTAACATCATAATTTGCCGTCTGCTGAAGCAAAGCAAATGCAACTCAAGGAGTAAAACAACTACATACATATCTAAGCAAACTTGAAAGTCCTCTTCTTTCCAACGAGAAATATCTCACTTTGTTACAAACGACTACATAGAATATGATATTCCTAAGACCTACGCTATTATCACACGCCATCAAAACGCGTGTTTCTTTGATGTCTCCGGCGGGCCACGGCCGAAGGCTGTTCATCAATTGTGTAAAGGTTTTCGCATTATAATACAGCGGCGTCTCGTAATCGGCGGTTTGATTGAAGACCTCCCTCCCTCCGATCCCCACTCACCTCCCTCCCTCACACGAGGGGAGCTAGGCGCGTAATGGGAAAATAATTTTTGCACAATGACCGTTAGATTCCCACTTTTTGTGTCAGTTATTAAAAGCCGTGAGCGATGGCCCGCGCCGCGCCCGACAGAAACAATTAAGATTTCAATATCGCGATATTTAAAATCGCTTTACGATATTGACGGCCGATTGGTCGCGGCGATGGGACTGACAGGTCCAATTAAATTCTTATTCTAGAATGAATATTCATGGAGAATGCGCGCGCGTGCCGCCACGTGCGCTCGGCTCTCGCCGTAAACCTTCGGATCAGCGACTGATTCGCTAGAGATTAATCTCGGGTAATCGGCTTACCTTCACAATATTCTAAATGGTTTCTGTAATCGATCCCTCCATTAAGCCGGGTACTAATTGATGTATCCGATCGTGGAACTCTTTGTCCCGATATTGTTAGGTATCGTTACGTGTAACTACGATCGTTTCGGGAGACTCGATTGTTTTCATATTTTTCAAGTTATTAAATTGAGTAGAAAGGAAACGAATTGAAACAGAAATAAAAGCAATAACCGACCGAATTGACAATCTCCGAAAATAGCGTTGAGGGACCCGGGCGACCGCAGCGATAAAAGTTATAATCGTATAGGTGGAAATGTCGCAGAAGGTGGCGCACAGGGCGGACACGTCATAGTGCGGAAATCTTTTTAGTGTCTATATGTGCACGACATGTTGAGTAGTCTGTGTAGGCGCTTAGGAGAGTCAGTAGCTGTGCGTAAATAATGGTCTAAATAGGCTTGGACTTCAACGTCATCATGGGCACAAATTAGAAAAAATAGCTGGTAGAGTCAAATAACCATGAGGCCAAGTCTACCGTACGTTTTGATGTCAATATTGCGCTCTTTTGACTCAAAATGATGTTATTTTGTTATCATTTGGTCGTGTGTCTTGCATGCGCCAATACAATGTAGGTAAGTACTTACAACAAGCGTACGCGACATGCGACAACGATGACTAAATTACGTCATTTAGATATATCAAAATTGTAATCTTGTAAATTTCTTTAGTACTTCACAGTTAGACTTAATTCATCGATAGATGGCATTAGTAGTAGTGATTTTGGAAATTGCTGAAAAATTAAGTGTTCTTAGACTACTGAAATAGCAATTCCAGCTCCTTGAGATTTCAAAAACTGGTGATTTCTATTGCGTCTGGCTCGTTTTATGATATAATTCTACCTATTCTGTAGCGGCGACCGGTGAGTTATATAAGCGAAGGCGTCGAGTGACAATGCCCTCGAACGGCAGTTAATGCGTGAGTCCTCGACCGCCGTCGAGAGAGCTCATTATCTTCGAGAGCTAATCAATTCCGAGCGTATCAGTCGAGCCGTCTGCGGACACATACATCACCGAGTTTAAGCCGGCGCCTGAGGGCGTTTAGCCACCAGTTCGATTTGTATCAATTACTCTTACGGGTTTCGTAAAGTCTGAAGGGTGAGCAGTCAACTAAATTATTTATGTTAGGTTCGTATACTTCATTATACTTTTAGTTATACAAAATGAAACTAGGTACCTAGTAACTCCTTAAAATGAATAGGGTTGACATTTAAATTCGATCGTTGTCTTGTAAAATCATGTGTGTTACAAATGTAAAGTAACAAAGCGGAAAGTTTAACAGGTCCAATCGAACGTAGCTACACTGTCATATCAGAATGACACGTAATTGGTCTAATTAATATAATTCAGTTATCATACATTTCGCTCATACTTGTCTCTTGTATTGGCGTGGGCGAGACGCAAGATAACTAAATAAAATGATTAAAGTATTATTGACATAGCACAAACACAGATCAACAGCAATCCTTTTTGTTTGTGTTAGGAGTAGGTCTTAGTATTTTAGTAACCGTACTAGTTTCAGATTTCTTTGTGGCTAGTTGTAGCGGGTGAGCCTAACCCAATCAGCGTTAACGAGCGTTCGCGCCATTACGGGAATCGAGTGGCTTCCCCCTCCCCCCACCCTCCCCGCCACTAATCACCACACTGCTGTCCACACTATCCGTGTCAGATCTCCAACCCATAACGATCTGTGAATGTTACAGCGTATCGCCGTCATTGCCTTCAACGGTTGCAGACTCGATTTGTCGTATACAGCTATGCATAGAGTTTTAAATGGTGTTTTTAAATAGCTGGACACTCCAATAGATTCTTTAGTACTCTGCATACGAAGCAGACGGGAGTCAGATTTGTTTGAAAACGCATTGTGGTCGGCAACGTGGATAAAGTACGGGGTAGCACAGGACCGTACGATCGATATATCAAAGAGGGCCTGTCAAGGATCTAACTATACAGGTATTTATTATCTGGAAAGTAGAAAATCGTTCGGATTGGAGAGTCAAGAGATAAATCGACGACCTTTTGTGGTCGCGTCGCTCAGTCATGAGAAGTCAATCATCATCCTTTTCTGAATAAAATTTTGTATGTTTATTTAATGAATAGATATACCTATCGCGGTAACCGAAGTGTTTGTAACTTACTGAGAACTAACGTCTGCCAGCAATTTGGCCTGCGTGGGATGATATTGATGATTGACAAAAACTATTCTATGTCCTTTTCTGGGTCTAAAACTATCTCCATACCAAATGTCAGTTGATCAAGCGTGAAGAGGTAGCAGACATACAGAGTATTCGCATTATATAGAGTAAGGATAATAATAGCTATCTGACCCCTATTCGTAACCACTCCTGCGATGAGAGTTGTTCCGGCCGGCCAATAGCAAAGCTTCAAGAATTGCAGAACGCCGACGTTCGGTATACATCAATGATACACCGCAGCTTCGGAATAACAAAGTATCTTGGAAACTTTTATTCTTTGCTCAATTTTCCGTTAAATTTCATTTTCCATTATGAAATTCAGCTCGCAGACAAGGTTTTTATGCGATGTTAACTCAAGAGCAACGGAGACGGGTACCTACATCTAATTTAAATCGTACAACACTACCTATACATTTTAGTAGTTGTATTCATTGAAGAGTTGTTTTTTGTACTTTGATACCGACGAGAAACTATGATACAACTACGTAATTTTTATCGTATTTAATAATAGAATTAGGTGGAAGATATTGGACCGAATTAGCCATAACATTGCAAAGCATGTAGCTAAAACGATAACGGATTGGTGGCCGGTTCCTGCTGACAGCAGCACCTCAATGGGCCAAAAGTATTAGAAAGATGGCGGATCTCGATAAGACTAGCACGGGACCGGGGTGGAGAGAGTGGCGTGCTCCAAGATAAGCCAGTACCACACCATTGGAATAATGAAACCGCAACCTTTCTCCGACACCGACAGGTAGAATTCATGATCGACTTTTAATTATCGACATTATCGTACGCAACGATTACTTAATATATTACTCAATACGATTATATGCGCCTTTGATAAATGAATCGTCTCGTGTTTCCGCCTCAGTGGAAAGGCGGCCCTATGTTCAGTGCTGAGCTATCATGGGCTGATGATATTGACAAAACGCTTAAAAAGTCAGTTACTTGTAAATCAAGCCTATCAAGTTCACAAGGGTCCCGCCATTGCTATGTGCAGCACGACTCGTCGTTCGGTTAAGCGGCGGCCCTGATGGCCCGTTACGAGTTTAATTATAAATCATAATGGCTTCGACACGAGACGATCTCGGTCACTTAACATTCCGCACCCGGCCGACATTTGTTTGAGCCGCAATTTGTTGGGGTCACAAGTCATTTTCATTTAAATAGCTGCCGCGTCGAGCATTGATTGGTTGTGTCTCTACGGGACGGGAAAGCGTGCTGGCTGACTCATAAAACGGTACGAGTACTAGTATTTATACTGTTATAAATACGAATCGTAGACACATTATACCCATTTTCAATGACATATTTAGTGCAAGCAATTATTTCCAACTTGTCGCTATTGTTTCTCTTCTAGGCTTCAGGAATTTTGCATGACTTGTTATCTTTAGTGGCCAGTAACTGAAACAGTAACTAAAATTTTGCCCAGAATATCTGACACAATCTTAAGGCCGCTATTTTCCTGAAGCGGAGATTAGAGGAGACGCGAGACGTGCGGAAATCAACCAATAGGTACTAATGCCAATTGGTACTAATGTCAATCCGGCGGACCAGAGAAGGGATGTGGATTACAACCAATGCTCTTAGTTCATTCCTGCACGTCTCCTCTCACCTCCACCTCGGTGGAAAGGCATCCTTAGAGGCGTAAGAGTGTGTCACATATTTTTACTTGCTTCTTTGTGCAAGATAATTATGATAGTTGGCGACTGTAAAAGGCATGTGATACAATCTGTACGTTGTGTCTCTGTACTGGCCATGCCGACCCACATGGCGAGTAATGAGCGTTAAAGCGTGCCAACTCCAATTCCGGCGCCTTTCGGTTTCCAATTTATGTCACTTCTTTTTAATTACAACTGCCGCCGGCCGTCTATTTCCGTCTCGAGTGCAATCTGGTAAATTGCATCTAGTATCAAAATGTAATTTTTTTTTGTAAAACGTCGATGACAAACAAGCATACGACCCGCCTGATGGTAAGCAGTATCCGTAGCCTATGTACGCCTGCAACTCCAGAGGAGTTACATGCGCGTTGCCGACCCTAACCCCCTCCCGCTCCTCGTTGAGCTTACAACATGTTGCGAATTGTTACGACTATTTGTGCAACAACAAGACGAGTTCGATATTTTGTCGAGTGCTAATTTTGAGTCACGAGCTAGCAAAATATAATATGAAATTTTAAAGTTAATCTTTAATAAGTCTCGCGTCTTGAAGTGGCCTCAATTCAAAGGCATTTTGTCACACGTTCGCATGAAAATCGAATGATGCTTACAACAGCTTACAGCGAAATACTCTTGTTCGCGCTGCCAAGGTGAAAAATATTGTAAGAACCGCTAAAGTTTCATCGCTTTATGAAGACGGGTTAAGTGGGTATTACGTCACTCGGCAGCGCTATCTTGCACATTTATAATGGTTCTATAGTACGGTATCTAAAGCGGTTTTCTCGCATATCAGGTACTGTATAGGATGATAGCAGAGCGATAAATTGACAATATTTCAAAATTTGTAAAGTAGGCTAAACCTTCGGTAAATATGCTTCCTGTATGTAATAAATAAGTATTTTATAACCCATTAATTTCTTACAACATCGCGAAAAAGTGTAAACTGGAAGTGTCACGTTATTAACATGGCTGTATAAGATAACATATTTTATATATTGAATTTGAGTTGTGTCCGGTTGTGGTAGATTATAATAAATTACAAACGTCATTGTCAGTTGTCACGTTTCTGTGTTTTACGTTTGTTCGCGGGCTTTTTCTTTCAGTAAAATATTCTTTTATCTTTTCAGCCGGAGTAATGATGTCAAACTATTTACTTACGATCCGATCCTTTGGAATTCGCTACTTTTAGATTTGATATTTTTAATTGAAAATTTGGTTTTCAGGTGAAATAAAAGAACACATACCTTAGAATTTAATTTTCTTTCGATACACAATATAAAATAGCCTACTTAAAAAAGGAGATATTTTTTTAAGTAGGCATACCTCCTAAGTATAGCTGATGCAAGATTTCATTTTATGATTTTACGTTTTTTTACATATTTATAATTAAAATCTCTACCCATATGATTATGGACGTAACGTGAAAAATATATTCACTGTTCATTATTTTTCTGTTATGCAATAGTTCTAGTAGTACCGTAACGGCCAAGTCATACATTTGACTAACGTGTAGAGTTTTTGAAGTTAGTCCGGCTTGTAGAGTTAGAAAACTTGGCTCTAGATCTGGTTATTTTTTGACAGTGCGAGCCCTATGGTTTCGATTCGGCAACATTTTACATGAAAATGTTCTGGTATGATTAAATTTTATCGCTCCGCTAAAATACGCGTATACTGAAGTATATACTCGTATATCAAAAACTGCGACAAAATTTTGAATTTCATTAATGTAGACATTCCATCAATCTAAGAGATTTCGCCAGAACCAGTCCAATTTTTAAGGAACTACATTAACAAATACGGAAGTTTCTACCTTTGAACCGCTCTCCGGCAAAATCCTGATTTTGCACTTGCCTCATTATACTTAGGTAGGGGTATCGAAATGTTGTCAATTGTGTAAAGATATCGCGTGTGTCGCTTGTTTATTCGCGACGCGTGACTCGGCGTGGTGGAGATGCATGTTAGATGAGACAGAACTTAATAGAATACCGCTGACAGCCGAAGGAACAGCCGACAAGCTGCGCCGATATCGACATCCTGAACTAAAGAGGCTTTGCCAGCAACTTTATGCTAAATATCAATTTAGCTAGTCGAATATCAGGATAAGGAATATCTGTTATAGATGTTAATTGTTAACGCATTAAATAATTTATGTTACATACTTCCCCAGGAATCAATTTTAGAGGCAGTAAGTAATACATAGTGCTTATTGTGTTTTTATTTGTTTCATGATAACTTTTTTAGCTTTAATCGTTTTACTGGTACATTGTTAACTTTCTTAACGAGAAGACCTTTTATGACCCTGGCACACATTGATTGTATTTGGTCAACCAGTTACATCAGAGAAAATGTAATTGCTCGGTAATATTGTATAAGCTGAACAAACACGACTGGAAACGGCAAGGATTAAGCATGCATGAGGCAGTGGCTGGGAATAATTGAACAGACGAGAGCGAGCGTCGCGTGACGCCGTCACTCCGCGACGCGATTAAAGAATGTTGTGGAAAGGTTCCGGGGGATTAGGATTACATATAACTAATATCACATGGTATCAACACGTGCAGATTATTATATTGCTATCTAGTTTGGCCCAAGGTGACAATGCTTGGGATACATAACATCTTCTGCTTGCACCGACAGCCCAATCCACTTGACTCATTACGATATCAATTTGTACGTACGAAGTTTCTGGTTTTCGACTAGTCGAACCGTTTAGACAATGTTGATTGGCTTATGGTGAGTTTGTCAAACATTGGGCTCCCACTTCTTTTTCTCTCTGTTTTTCCGATGA
The DNA here is from genome assembly GCF_033807575.1 of Cydia pomonella. Lineage (NCBI taxonomy): Eukaryota > Metazoa > Arthropoda > Insecta > Lepidoptera > Tortricidae > Cydia > Cydia pomonella. Next base: position 24,300,114 of record NC_084710.1, on the reverse strand, counting down.
CGTTTTAGGAAAATGTTAACGCTGTCAGTTTGGTATAGGCCGGTAGTTGATAGATAAATGTACGTCACTGAATCAACCGAGTGTCGGGCGACCCGAGTGTCGGGCGACCCGAGTGTCGGGCGCAGGGCGGAGAACAGTTTAAGTTATCCTTCAAAGATCCGTTAGCTGTGAGCAAACGAAGCTAGTGATGAATAATAGAGCGCGCGTGGAGGGCGTTAAATTTATAAGGGTTAGCATGAAATATGCGCGATTAGCCCGAGTCCTGTACGAGCAGTGCTGCACTCAGTCGCTCACATTATGCTCTTGCCACCAGGAATATTTCCAGAAATATTGGGTATATGTATTCCTACGTTAGTTAGCTTAGAAAAGTTTTGATGTAATACTATATTCTTTACATGAATTCAAGAAAAAAAATATTTCCATAAAATGTATTTTCCCTGAATAAATAGACCCGGTAGAAATATCAGGAATATATCTAGTAGTAGTAGTGCGGGTCACGTCTGCCGCATGCATCCCGATAGGTGAGCTAAGTCCCTTTTTTAGCATTAGAAAGAACGTATGCGATTTTGACGTGTCTTTTTATTGAAAAACACTTGAAAAATATGTCACAATTATAAAGCATATACTTACCATCATTAATATTCTTTTGCTTTCAAAAGTGTGATATTTAAAAAGCGTTTTCCTACAAAGAGACATGTCAATTTACCTTATTTCTAATGACAATCTAAACGAACTATAGTATAGCCACCAAGTGGATGCCGCAAAATAATCGCAGACGTGGCAGGCCCAGGCGGGGATGACGGAACGGCTCAGACACCTTCATGAGTAACTTGCCGGAAAAAGCCGAACAACGGGAGTCGTGGGAATCAAAGGGCCTTTGCCCAGCAGTGGGACACAATAACGGGCTATTACAAAAAATATCTAGTGGTAGTTACTTTTAGAGATGGATGACCTATGTATGTGTGGGATCACACTTGGATTGCTAATCCGACTACGTAGCGAAATTGTATCGGCGCGGGACGCGCGCGGGGTTAGCGCCCATGCATGTTCTCACAGGCCCCACCACACCTACTTGAACTTTATTATTGAGAACACGTTTCGTAAATATCTAATTAATAACAATCTGTATTTTCATGGGTCACCACCACCACCTAGTTCAATACGCACATATGTTAAATATTATCATAGAGAGTAATTCATTCAAATAGGCCAGTGTGACATTTTGCTGTATTTAGGGGTAAATGAAATGAAATTAAAGCTCCGGATTGTTACAGCAAACATCAACACAAAAAAATATATGAAAGAGCATCAGGCTTCGAGAGCCTTGCTGTGGGAATGAGTTGAGGTGAGAGGATTTCAACAAAATTATGTCCTACAAAGTAATAAGTTCTAAACTGTGAAAAGTACCTAAGTATATCAAGGCGAACAAGGTGCTCCCATTTTTTTTATTTGTACATAACACAACAGCAGTTGCATTGCAAGCTGGTTAGGTGATTAAAACGAGCTGTGAATCTTAGTCATTTTATTGTTAAAGCAAAGTGTCCTAACTAGAGAGTGTAGAGTGTCCCGATGATTTCAATTCTATGATTTTATTTTAATCTGCTGATTTTAAGACCTATCGGCCAAATTCGAACCATGCTTATAAAATGTCACAGCGATACGATACCGATCTGTCAGTGTCAAAAGTGACGTTCTTGGTTGAAAAAATGACAGTTGTGACACTGACAGATGTAACTGCACAGTACCTACGGAAAGTCATAATTTTTCATTTTTCCCTGATAAGGAAAGGTAAGGAATAGGGTAAGGTTCCGGCACTATAAGTAACAAGAAATATTCTCATCTAGGAAATATTTCCAAGCCTGGATCGTCCGTAAGCCGGGGCTCGCGAACCGGGCCCGGGTTCCAGGCTTCTTTAAGGATCAACCGCCCACATTTGCATTTCGTTTGGGCGAAACCACTGAAAAGGACGGCTGACGGCGCACTGCCCGAACACGTTAGAATAAATATTATTTGCGTATCGCAGCTCATATTTACGGCTAGGCACGTGTAAGCCGAATTTCGATATATGGTGATACGATGTTAGAAATAAAACCAATATCATTTTAACACAGACTGGCACATACAAGTTAATTCGTGGAACTATTTATACATACTTAAACCTAAATATAAACTAAAACCTACGCGATTTAACACTGGAGTGTTCAAATTTTAGAGACAACGCCAAAATAATATCAATATTTACCTACCCGTGTTGGTATATACTTATACCAAAATAGGTTTTAATACAGTTATCGAGAACGAAAAAACTTTTGAAGGTTCTAATATGACAGGTCGGTTGGCAATTGAATTGACGCGATTTAATAAACGAGGTTTACGGTGACCTTTTCGTTTAGATCTGCGTGTCCACCAGCGATATGCCAGGATGCGTAGCGAGGGATGTGTTTGTTAAGAACTAATAGAATCACTTCTTTACTTATTCTCGCTCAGCGTAAAGTGATTATATTGGTTCTTAACAAACACATCCTTTGCTACAACACATCCTTACACATTTCCAGTGTAAACGCAGCCTTACTACCCAGTACCCACCCAACTAACTTTATATAAGTGCAGGCAAAACGCAGAGACGATAAATATCATGTTGGTATCATATTCTAAAAATCCGAGTATCCACCAGGCACAAACAAAATGCTTCATGTTCATAACCTTCACTGAATTGCCCCCGTTAATACAATGATTGTAAACTGACATCCAATGTAATGTAACAAGCGGACATAATCTAAATGAGTAAATGGATTGTGACGGAGTTCTGTCGGCGTCGGCGTCGGCGTCAGCGTTGCTCAGCGGCGGCGTAATTGCATCAGTCGGGGTCCGCGATCAGCTGTCGGCGAGTCAATCACAACCCATTAGCACAAACACCCGTGCCTGTTCAGAATTACTACAACCAATACCAATAACAATTTGATTTCAAAATTATTGCGCAAAGAGAATGGTTTATTTTTTTATGATATAGGCAAATGAGCAGGCAAAATGCCCATGGACACGTGCAAAACCAAAGAGGTTGTAAGTGCTTTGCCTACCTTTAAAAGGGGAATACGTTCTTTTATTGAAGGTTTGATGGTCGTATCGGTCCGGAAATACCGCGGCCGACAATTTAATGTTACCAGAGTTTATGCGTAGTAGGCCAAACGGAAGGACCAAAACTATGAACAGGCCCAAAAGGGCATTTACATATCAAACACCTTTTTAATCTATTGCTAAATCCAGGGCCACACCTCATTCATGTGCACCAACAATGTAAAACAGTAGGTACGTCATTAATTACAATGAGAGGTCCATGACGACCACTTCGTCAAGAGTTTACACTCTTTATAAAGAACCTACTTTACCGCTAAAAATATGCTGACCAGTGACAAAGAACAGAAGACTAAACATTTTTATTAGTACGAGCAGTCGGAGAATAGAGAAGTAAACAAATGTCTCTCCGTCCGCGGGCCCGATGCGTACGTGTGTAACTGCCAACAGAACTAATAGTCCATTGTGTTAAAAATATGCTTCGTTGGTTTATTATTATCGTTGGTCATTACACACGAGGTGATATAGTGCAATAAGAAAGTCGATGTGTGTAATGATCAATGCACAGGTGTTTCATACGACGTTTTTGAACACACTTGCGAGGAAAAAAACGAAATTTTTATATGAATCAAATCGTAATATTAAAACAGTAAAAGTTTTGAGTCTGTCATACTGCCTGCCGGCCCCGCGACGCTGCCACTGGCGGCCAGCGACCTCCAGTCCTTGTTGTAAAATATACTCGAACAATTTAAGAAAGCTCCTTCTCCATACATATTATTAGTGATTAGTTACAATCTTAACTCGATCGGATTGTCATATATTACTGCACGAGTGCGATCATATAATGAAAAAAGCACGCGTGTGTAATATCTAGTATTATGAGCCTAAAAGCGGTTCAATAAATTCCACGTTACGAGTGTGTTAAAAAAAGAATAAATAAATAACACCTCAGGTCTATATTTTTAAACTGTTTGTAGTGTTTGTCTTCGCTTAGCGTGAGTAAATTGGCGAGTCACTTAGGCCGCTCGCAACTCTCCATCGGAGCTCGGCTGTAACTCATTCGTGGCATTGGGAGCGGTAAACACTCGCCTCCTCCATAACTCATCGTCGGATATAAAGGAACGAGCTCTTTTTAAGCGACTTTACAAACGTTAAACTCTATCTACCTTCAGTTGTATTTCCCCCGGCGTTAGAATCGTCCAATTTCGTTCGCGAAGAGAAATGGTAATTTTATTATACCGTCTTTTATTTGTAACAAGATTTCTTTTACATATCCAACGGGCATGCAATTGTACAAAACGGAGGCAGATTCAGTTCAGTAATCGTGTATTTTTATAAGCAGGTGAGCTCATGTTTGACTTGCGCTGTCAGTTAAACACATCTCGTTTTATTTAATCTCACCTTTTTGTGTAGGTAAGTAACTGTTATTGGTAAAATAAGACAGGTGTTCTTGATGATTTCTGATTGGTTAGGTTAGGTTGGATCTTCTTTTTTTCTTCCTAGTTTCTTCATGGCTGATGTTACACATCACATTACTAGTATGAGTTGTAGTAGATGTTGCTTTGGTCACCGAGCAGGAATTTCCGCACTCCGAATAATAGAAACCTGTTTTGATCGTTCGATTTCAGTTCAGCCTACTTCACTATATGGACAAATATGGACGAGTCGTTGGATGTCCACTACCCGTCCATGTCAAATTGTCTCCCTATAAATAATTATATGATGTCCATGGACCAAATAAGACTCTCAGTGTCCAGCTGGGCAGATGTAAGTAATTTCCAGAATAGAAGCATCGTCTCGTCACGACAAAGGGCTTAGCTAAATATTCGAATTAGAATAACTGGTTAACTTTATTGGACAGCTATTAGTTTTTGCATTTTATCTATTAATAAGTAGAGACACTGTCTGTCGACGTTCATGTGCTGCTTGCAAATGCAATCAACATGTTAATTAATATGGAAATTACCACATGCTCGACGCCCTTGTGAGTTACATGCATTGGGAAAGTAAGTTAGTATACTGTATATAACCTACTATATAACCTCCTCCTATAGTAATAAGCTTGCATTTATTTGAAAAAGACTTAAAGCTACGGAGTACGTGTAGTTTTGGTCAAATCCTTACAAGTTTCCACTGATTTGCATGTATTCAAAAGCGACGAAGGCTTAAATTATTCCAAGTCGAGCACAATAGTGACTTCCGCATTCACATAACCGAATCACAGTCTGGAATCACAAATTTCCGAACATAAATCATAATAAAATACAATTCCCTACGTTGTGTGATGCTAAACCGTCGACTTTGTCGTCTTCAATAAAACATTCCTATCGTAAAATTGCTTCCAACATATTATGGTTCCTTTCATCGATACTCCACAACGGGTTAGAAAAGCGTTGATATAAATTGTGTATAAAAAGTAGGTAAATATTTAGTCTGCCGAGTTTACCGCTTTGAGAGCGGTTCTTTGTGCGGAGATATCCAATCAGCGGCGAGCGACGCATAAAATGTGGGAGAAAATGTACAAAGCGGAGCGTGTGCCGGTTATCTTGCGTGTCGCGGCCACCTGCAGCGCCCGCGGTGTACAAACTCGCGGTTATTAAATAAAATGCTTTTATATTACAGTACAAAAGTATACTTAGAGAGTTCCTAGCTGTAAAGAACTGACGTCCACTTGGAGGGTGTTGTGTATATATTTACATTTTCTTTAGACTGATGTAAACAAACATTTTAGAGGATAACGTTTGATCAGTTCTGTTTTCTATTGAAGTAAAACATATCACCTTTTTGTTGAATCACTTGAATATCACGTCATCAACGGCTGAATGGTTCGCCTCATGTCTTCAAGATCGACGTCAGATGGTTCGCGTTGGCAGTTATTCATTTTCCGACTGGTGTGACCTCACGTCTGGTGTTCCGTTCCTAAGTGTTCCTTATTAATAAGTGTCGGGATTAATTCACCTGACACTCTATTGCAAATTTTATCTACTAGACGTTCATTCAATGATTCTTCAATTTTCTGGCGTACAATAGATCGAATACTTTCAAAGTAAAGAATGTCGTCACGGAAAGTCTCATTGCAATACTGCAGACTAGTACTTAGTACATTTTGAGACCGCTCGCGTCGTGTTGTGATGTTTCCAAACATGGAGTTATCGGCTTCGTCGATAGGATCAGAAGGAGCGTTGGAAGTACTGGGATTCGGTAACGGAGTAATTGACTTCTTGGTTTTATTTACAATATTCATCTTTCCATAATTTTGGTTACAGTGACGGCATTTCCAGTTACTTTTATTTTGTATGGTCATAAGGGTAAACCGTTTAAAACTTACGCCCATTTCTTCAAGACAATCTAGGCAGTACCTGGAGTGGCAGGAATAACAATCCAAAAAAATTCTGTGGGTCACATTGCTACATTTACTACACAGTACCATTATCAAATAGTATTTTTGCAAATTTAAAAATATATATCAAAGAAAATACGTATATAATGAATTAAAATAATGAAAATAAATTTTATTGACGTTGACGTTTATGACATTCACTTTCTTTTTTACTTGTCTCCTGTTTTGTATGAGGATACTCCTGTACCACTGGCACCTGGAACCTGGGGATGATTCTTGACAGCGGCCTGACGTGGGAACTGCAGGTGTCGGACGTATGTCGCCGGGTCACTAACACACTTAGAGCCCTATACCGGCTTAAGCACTTCTTTCCGATTGGCACTAAGGTTCTCCTTGTTCAGGCTCTTGTATTATCTATTTTATTCGATCCGACAGCACCCGACTATCTCAGATCCAAATTTCATTTTATAACTGCCCGAACAGGTTGCACTCTTCACGAGTCCCGTAGTCTCAAACTTACTGTTCCTTGTCATCGTTCTGGTTTTGTCTCTAGCTCCTTCACCGTTCAGGCGATCCGGCTTTGGAATGATCTCCCACTCAACATCAGACAGGCTCAAACCAAGCTCTCGTTTAAGCGCATGTTACGCAAGCACTTTTTCGACAAGCTCTCTGGTTAATTGTCCATCGTAGTCATAGTATTTTTTGCACTGGGTACATAAATTAATATATATGTATGTATATATAATTATAGTATATTTATGTAAGTTTATTACCGTTACTATATATTATTTATCACTATTTTGCTTGTTTTAAGTTACTTATTCTGTTTTTTTTTTTTGTTTAATGCCTGCACGTTCTACTGTTTCTGTTTAGCCTGATGGTTGACTGGTAGAGAATGCCTTTAGGCATTAAGTTCGCCATTTGTATTTTATTTGTTATATTATGCAATAAAGTTTAAATAAATAAATCACCTGAAAATTTGTGACTTAATCAAGCCAAGATTGCCTTTTAGAAGGCACCGCTAGTAAAAGTAATAATTATGTAAGTACTTACCTACTTACGCATCGAGCATTGATGACGCTCTAGTTTAAAAATAAAGAGCCAAAACATAAATATGTTGTGTTAGACTTCTGTGCGATATTATCTATCAATTTTGTCGTGTCTGCGTGTATCTATTGTGTATGTGCCGGTTCGCGACAAATGGCTCGGGGCCGATAACGCAACTTTACACCCTTTGTTGTGAGGCGACGTGTCGCAGAACCAATATGGACGTCTCCGGCAATTATTATGTCGTCTTAATGTTTCGACATCACAGATGATTTTCAAAGTGCTTTGCTGTAAGTATTCAAATAACGGAGACGAAGAAAACTTAAGATTGCTAGGGTTCCGTAGCCAAATGGCAAAAAACGGAACCCTTATGGATTCGTCATGTCCGTCTGTCTGTCCGTTTATGTCAGAGTCACTTTTTCCGAAACTATAACAACTATACGGTTCAAACTTAGTAAGTAGATGTGTTCTATGAACCGCATTAAGGTTTTCACACAAAAAAAATAAAAAATAAAAATTGGGGTTTCCCCATACTTAGAACGAAAACTCAAAAAAAAATTGTTTTTGATCAAACCCATACGTGTGGGGTATCTATGGATAGGTCTTCAAAAATGATATGGGGGTTTCTAATATCATTTTTTTCTAAACTGGTAAAGTGGTAAAATGTGTCCCCCCCCCCCCCCCTGTAACTTCTAAAATAAGAGAATGATAAAACTAAAAAATATATGATATACATTACCATGCAAACTTCCACCGAAAATTGGTTTGAACGAGATCAAGTAAGTAGTTTTTTTTAATACGTCATAAATGGTACGGAACCCTTCATGGGCAAGTCCGACTCGCACTTGGCCGTTTTTTTATACGATGTTGTTTTCGTCCAAACGATAATTATAAATACCAATTTGTCCTATAAAAGTATTGCCCGTTAAATTGTGTAGTATTAAAAATTATGATCTGCACTTATTTAAAACAACACAACACTGCTACTCGTACTAATAAAACGGGAAAAATACAACAGAAGCTTGCATTTTATACGGGGATCTAATGAATCTTAATTTCGTAGCAACGGAAAACGATGTATTTATATATCGTACTTATGTAAGTACTTTCTTCTTTTCCCTCAGGAGATGCATACATAAAACGGCGTCTTGAATAACATGAAGCATGTTTGAGAAATATAACCTCTTTATAAGAGGATAACTTTCAATAAAAAGTAATTTTGCAGGTATAAAACGGCTCGGAGACGGTCTGGCACGTGCCCCCGTACTAAAACGTAGTGAAACGCCGCAGCAGCTGAAATAAACTTTAGAAAAATTATTTCAACTTTAAAGTTTTATTTTCGTGGTAATAGAATTGGAAAGTTTGCACCGGTGCCGGTAGAATTGTGGAATTGGGGATATTTTGACGGCTTAGCAAGCGGCGGCGGCGCCACATGTGATCTACCTTGTTGTCTTCGTCTAAAGTTGAGGAAGATTTCAAAAATGCAACCGTGGAAAGTGCTGCTATTAAAATCGCAAAGCGGATGTTTGATTCTGAAGCAGTAGCTAAAGAAGCGACCGAAATAAAATCCTACATTTAAAATCTGCCAAATTGCGCCCCGAAAGTGTGCGGTTTATGCTTACACAAAGGAGCCATGGAATAGTCACAGCTAAAAGCAATTCGGTTTATAGGTACTTTCCGGTTTTAGTTACGACTCAAATTAAAACTTCATGGAAGCTTGATTGTAATGATTGCTAATCGAAGGGCAAGTAGGCTAATAAATAAGCTCGGTCGCTGAACGCTACTCATTGCCAATGAATAAAAGAACGGCAAGGATTGTTGGTGAGAAATTCCTCATGTACCTTATATTACAGAGCTACGATTTTCGCGCCAGGTTATTTAAACAAGGGGCGGCTACGTACCCGCAAGCTACAACTGCAAGCGAGTAGTTTACATTATAAAAACTGCAGCTAAAGTTGATTTTCCTCCGCTATTGTGCGCGTCATGCGCGGCCGCGGGCGCGGCCACGGCGGATCTGTTTCAGTTTTAATCACAAACTAGAGTAATTAATTAAAACTACCTTTGCTCGTAGCTAATTGAAAACAGCCGCACTATGACAGCCCGTTCGTTGCTGGAATTTAATTAACACGCTGAACTCTCGCGGATTCTTACACGAGACTGACATTCATATTATAACCGGATTACCAAATGTGAACAGATTTTAATTTCATGCGTAATCAGGAAAGTTAAGCGCAAGTTTATCAACGTCACATCAACACAAAACAAGAATCCAGCATAAAATTAGGGGTCTCTAGAGGTTGGGCTCCAAACCAAAAACTGAAAGAAAGACTTGTGGCGTGGTTTAAGCTAATTGACCTTTTCAAATCCTACTCGTTTTTAAAAACTAACACGAAGCAAATTAATGTACACACATGATGTGTTCAAAAACTACGAACTATAACCAGCATAAAGATCAACTATTTCGTTGTCATAATAAATCTTTCCTGTGAATGTCAAAAGAAATTTTTCGTGTAAAAATATTATTTTTGTATTTGGACGGTTCAATTCCGATGTATGCGATTTTCGTTATACATATTGCGGTATTTGGTCAATCGACTACATTCATTGTACTCTGTAGTTAACAAGGTATCGAATACTGCATACAAGTGCGTGAACCGTCTAAATGTGGCTTAATAGTATCGTATATACGAAATATAGGAATACGAGTAACATAAGAAATTCGAACATCTCTGAAAACTTTGATTTGACCTCATATCTAGTTTTCGTAGAGAGGACGATGAAATGTCAATTGCAAACAGTGTGATTAAATGCCACAATGGCGGTCGTAAGATGCGGTTCCTGGACACCTCAGAAACAACTTATAATATGTGTGTAGATAACGCAGTGTATGTCACTGGACATACGAGTGTGGGGTTATGAAAGCTGCAACACATTATACTACTAAGTATAATGTACTAGTCACATAAATGCTACTGTTATGTGAAACAAAAGAAATACAGTAAGTGTAGATATGTTAAAGCGCGTGTCAGACCGCCACACGCAGAAATCGCGTCACCCGCACTCTCTACGCCCGGCCGCTCCCCGCTGATAACGAATAACTTTACAGCAGACCCGCGTTTAATACGCGTGGCTAATAAAGTTCGTGACCGGAGTTCGCTTCACTATACGTGTGTACTAGGGCATCCAATTTCGGACGAGTCTCAATACTGGTATTGGATCTGAATCTAAAATTCCGGAATTAATACCGTCACTGATGTTGTCTATTCAAAATCTTTTTTAAAGTAAAGTCAGTCAGAGTCACTAAAAATCGTCCGTTTTTAGAATTTTACGTTACTTAGGGTGCCTTTCGACCAGAGATGTGCTATGCTTGCTGTGCTATGTTTTCATACATTTGAAACGCAGCTCCAGCTACAGCTACGTTTAAAATATATGAAGACAGCAATAGCATAGCACAGTATAGCACATCTCTGGTCGAAAGGCACCCTTAATCTAAATATTTTTTGTATCACAGCCATCTTCTTGTTCATAACCATTCCAGTTTCCTCAAGAAGTTATTGATCCTCTTCAATTCCAGTATTGAAATATCTTAAAAATCGGTCCGAAATTCCGGTAATTAGGGATGCTGGAATTACAGTATGTATTCATGCCCTTGTGTACTTCCCGCGTACACTGGGAGTGTAAACCCCGCTTGTGTATGTATACTGCTTTAATGTTTGCTTATTGTTTAAGAGGCGTATTTCCGCGCGCGAAACTTTGTACCTTATAATAAATTCATCGGCTGGCTCGATCCATGTGCGCCGGAAAACTGGATCCCGAACCCTAATACATCTTAAAATTACTTGCGCTCAACTCGACTTACTTACACATTTTGGTACACGTAAGGAGCAAAACTTTGTTTAGCAACGTAAAAGTTTAAGTACCGTTCGGATTCAGACTACACCAGCATTACTGCGGCAGTATTGCAGCGTAATATTAATGCCGACTACGTTGCTGCTTCAAATGTCAACATTCTGGGCACCAACATCGATTTATACATTTGCGGCAGTAATGCGCAAATGTATTGGCAAGTATTGCGCTGGAGTCGGCAGTAATTTTAGGAAACGTCAAAAAGGTACCTAAATTTATTTTGAGTTTTATTTTATATAAAAACAATATTGAAGACGTTTTTGCAGTAATTGAGTCGGCAATATTACTGCATCAGCATTGCAAAAAAGTTACCTCAGTGTTTAAAGTGTATGATCCTACAAAGCAGGCTAGGAAGTATCTATTGTTTTATATTTTTATTTAGAAAACAAACAGCTTTTTACAAATATGTCTTAAATAAATGAACTAAAAATAGGCCTAAAGCTTCCTACGTTACTAAGAAAACTATTACATAGAGATGTAAATTACGCAATTATAAATTACCGGTTTAATTGTGTATTACACGCAAGTAAAGTAAACTATGCAAAATATGACTGGAATCAATTGATCAATCTCTAGATAACAAAATTTTACGAAATTTATTCTTGAATACGGACAAACTATGAACTAACATATCTATATCGATAAGAGATTCATTATACAAATTACAAGTGCGCCTAAAGCATACTGTGTGCCACAGGAGGAAATAAAAAATGTCGTAAGGGCTAAATTCATTTTAGCATTTAAGGTACCGTCCGGATTCAGACTACACCAGCATTACTGGTGCAGTAATGCGGCGCGACATTACTGATAATTAACTGCATTGCAGGGATTATTGACATTTGTGGCAGCAATGCAGTCGGCAGCATGTCGCGCTGCATTACGGACGGTACTTTCTTCCTAGTCCTAGCCTGCTCGGTACCATCATACACGTTAGACACTAAGGTAACTATTGTGCAATGTTTCCAGGGCTTTTGAGTCATCAAGTTACGTTGCATTTCAGAAAACTCACATTTTTATTGCGCACCTCACAGTTTTGTCTTGGTATTATAAAATGAAAAGAAAATGGGCAAGGTGCGGCCAAATTATAACTCACACGTGTCACACAGGCCAATTCGTGTAAGCCGATATTAAAATAATATTGGAATCCTCAGATAGCTGCGCAGTTAATATTTGCGCGGACGTCTCGCTTGAATGAATAAATGAATGCGCAAATTACAGCTAAGTGATATGATTCCAATATTATTCTAAAATTCGGTTTGATGTCAGGTGCACGTTCGAATTAGCCTGACAGTCGAGAGCCAAAAGTCATGAAAAATTTAACTTGTGTAAAATGTGATTATCTGGGGGCCCACCAAGAAAACCGAAATTCGCAAATTGCGGGGATCTTTCTCTTTTACCCTCTCTAAGATGTAATTATAGTGACAGAGAAAAATGCCCGCAATTGACGAACTTCGATGTTCGCGGTTAGCCCTGGCAACACAGCTTTTTTGAGGTGATAACAAACGAGCATGTCAGAGCCAGTTCTAACCTTTACGTACGTTACGTTAGCTGGAATCAAATGGCACTTTAGTGAGTTCCCTGTGAGGATGTTAGCGGCAAGACAGATCGCTCGCGATTCGCTTCCGTAGCCCTGCGAGGGGAAGACACATTGCTAACTTCGGTGGAGCGTAAAGATAATATCACAGGAATGGAAGTTACCCGACCGTGTAGAATAGACCTTGTGCCGGTAACGAAACGATTATTAGCTGTTAGTTTCCACCAAAATACTGGATGCTTCTCCTTTTTGCTAAGATTTTATATTAAATGTAATGCAGGCTTAAAATGTAGTCTGTCTGTCGCCAGGGGGTCCTTTGTGCAACTGCGTGCCGCTTGCCAAAACAATAGGCAATTACCAGTCTTAAAATAAAATAAAAATGTTCTTCCTTTCGTACAATGCGTGCTTACATCTAACTTTACGTTTTATGGCACTCGAAAGGTAAAGTTACGTTTATGATAGCTAATATTTTATCATTTTTCCCGCACTAATATCAGCCGTCGAGTCGAGAATGTTAACAAAATGGACACATCAATTCGTGAAGTTTAGAACGCGAGAGTTGGTAGTTTTTGACACCATTATTTATCGACGAGTTCCGGCAGACGTGGAAATGTGGTGTCAACAGTGGGAGTAGGTGCGGCTGCACTCGGGCCTGACACGAGTATCTACTAAACTTTGTCTTATGAGGTACGGATTGCGGTTTAAGATGGACGTTTCGAGTAGAACTAAGTAAAACAGACGAGATGTTTTGCTCTCGAGGGAGGAAGTATAAATACGCAATTTCCACAGTTAGGAACACAAATCTTCCTTAAGGGCTCTTGAGACCGATTAACAATTTATTTTAATTTACTTTTGGAAATGTACCTATTGTGTGATTAGCAGAATTCAAATATTTTACGAGCAGGCTTTTAGGCTTTTTCATCTTCTATTTAATCTATAGTAAGTAATACATAGACACTACGAAACATAACTAGAGTTTGTCTTAGCTAACTTTGCAAAGACTTGAATAGAAACACCCACACTTGTTTCTATTCAATGTTATAGTAAATGTCACATTTACAATTAAAAAAATTTAATGATAATAGCTAGTACGACTCTAACTCTGCATCGACTTAGCAGTGACAAAGTGGGTCAGCTCTATACTTAAATGCCATATTCTTATAGGAATTTCAATGTTATATAAAACCCTATTGGGGCCAGGCTTTTATTAATTAAACTATGAGAATTCTATTAAACTTTAGTTTTATTATTCTTTCTACACGTAAGTTTTTTAAGTTACATATTTTGCATTGATAGAGGCGCCACACAGCGGAACTTTTAAGAACTAAAACGACGTTTACGGAGTAACCTACATCTAATAGTTTACAGAGACAGATAGTTACCTTTTAATTTATACTCTAATACTCCCACTTAAATTAATAAGGCTAACTTCAAGTAACTTCTGCTATAACCACCACCAATACATAAAAGATACTGAAACAAAGCAAATCAGAACTTAAAATAATATCTGATTTCGAATGCAATTAAATTTGCCAACAGGCAGAGCTTTAGTGAGAAAATCGGCCAGTTGAGATGAACTTTCCACATATTTAATATTTATAATTTTTCCTTCTACTTTCTCCCTAATAAAATTGTATCTCACGTCTATATGTTTGCTTCGCTTATGGAAGACCGGATTGTTAATCAATTTAATTGCACTCTGGTTATCTATATTAAGTGTTACAGATTCTTGTGGTTCATTTATATCAATTAAGAACTGTCTTAACCACAAAATTTCCTTAGCTGCATCACTGGCAGCCATAAATTCTGACTCGGTTGTTGACATAGCCACCGTGTTCTGTTTCCTGCTAGCCCATGTAACAGGACCACCATTCATTAAAAATAAATAACCGGTATTTGATCTCCTCGTATCTACATCACCAGCAAAGTCAGAGTCTGAATATCCTACAAGTTCACTGTTATTGTAATAGCGAATTGACATTTCTTTGGTACTTTTCAAATAGCGAATAATTCGCTTTAAAGCATTCACATGTATAGTACCTGGATTGCTGACATACCTGCTTACAAGGTTAACTGCATAGGAAATGTCAGGTCTAGACACAGATGATAAAAACAATAACGCTCCCACTGCTTCTCTGTATGGGAAATCAATGCATACTTCATCATTCATGTCTTTCGATAAGTGAACATTTACATCTGCAGGAGTATTACAGCTTTTAGCATCTGTCATATTAAATTTATTTATTAAGTTCTCTATATAACGTTTTTGACATATAGACACACACCCTTTTTGTTTATTTATCTCCATGCCAACAAAACAATTACAATCTACTGTTTTGATTTCAAAATTACTTTTTAAGTCATTCAAAATCATGGCTATAATATCCTTACTTTTTGACAGTAAAAGCCCATCGTTGACATAAATAATTAGCAATACTCTGATATTATTAAAATATCCCACAAATACACAATTATCAGACTGACATGGTTTAAATCCATATGTAGTCAAAAATGAACAAAACTTTTTATTCCAACATCTAGAACTCTGCTTAAGGCCATATAAAGATTTGTTTAACTTACATACTTTTGATGACTCAACTTCAATGCCTTCCGGTACCTCCATGTAGATTTCTTCGGATAGCTCACCATACAAGAAGGCAGTCTTCACATCAAACTGCTGTATTTCTAGGTCTTCTTTGGCTGCCACACTTAAAAGTAACCTAATGGAATCATACCGGGTTGTAGGCGAGAAAGTTTCTTTATAATCCAGACCTTTAACTTGTGTGAATCCTCGGGCACAAAGTCTAGCCTTGAATCTTTCTATTTCTCCATCTTTATCACGCTTTACGCTAAATACCCATTTACTTGTGATGGGTATTTTGTCTGTCCTGTCAGTTATAGTCCATGTATTGTTATGTTCATGGGAGTGAAGCTCTTCTCTAATAGCTTCCTCCCATTTATGATGATTCACACCAGTAATTGCTTCTTCATATGTTTTTGGCATCTCCAGTTCAGTAAAATTTACTTCTAAATTATTCTCATTTCTTTTATGAGACCGAAGTGTTATATTGCTTCTTTCTTCTTCATTGATAATGATTCGCTTAGGAGGCTGATATGAGTCATCAGAGTCAGTGTTTGAACTCTGTATGCTATCATAGGAAGACAATTCGTCTTGACTTTCTCTTTGCGGTGGAGATGAGACACCTTGTTCTTGATCATTCTCTATATTGTCATCCATCATTATTTCATCACCACTTAATTTTATCTGTGCAAAGTGTTGTCGTTTTTCAGGAACACCTCCTTCTTCAAATTTGACATCTCTAGATACTGTAATTTTTCTTGTATTTTGATCATACATTCTGTAGTTTTCTTGCTCATATCCAACCAGCAACATCTTCATACACTTTCTATCTAGTTTCTTCCTTTTCTCTTTTGGTGTATGTACATATCCCACGGAGCCAAATACTCTGACGTGTTTCAGACTTGGCTTGTCTCCAAACCAGAGTTCATAGGGTGAGATGTTAGGTGTCTGGCTAGATGAAGTTCTGTTCAATAGATATACTGCACAATGTACAGCTTCTGCCCATAAGTTCATAGGCATGTCTTTAGCATAAAGCATAGATCTAGCTGACTGCATGATCGTCCTTAATTCTCTCTCAGCCCGCCCATTCTGCTGAGCTGTGTAGGGTGCTGTACACTCATGGCTTATACCTTTGTTGTCTAAAAACTTCTTAAATTCTTGGTTCACAAACTCACCTCCATTATCGGTGTGTAAAGTGCGCACATCATGTAGAAACCTGTTCTTCACAATAGCATTATATTTAATGAAACATTCGAGCACTTCATTTTTATGTTTCAAGAAGTAAATATGACGATAGCTTGTTGCTCCATCCTTAAACAATACAAAATATCTCTTTCCTGATACAGATAGTTCCTCTATAGGGCCACAGACGTCACTGTAAACAATATCTCCAGGTTGTGTTGGACCTCTATGAGATTTATTGAATGGCAGCCTGGACTGCTTGCCATATTGACATGCTTCACACATAAAAGTATCACTACCAGTCAATACCACAGGAATGGCACCATTTTTGCTCATATTTTGTATTTCTTTAGTATTAACATGTCCGAGCCTCTCATGCCAAATTTTAATGTCTGTTACCACATTACAGGTTTCTTGTATAACAGTTTTAATGTTCAACTGATACAGATTATTGTCTTTTAACTCGGCACACATCACCACAGCATTATTTTTAATTAGAAGGGCTCTTTTATTATCCTTAGTAATCACATAACCTTTTCTAGTTACTGCACCCTCCGAGAACAAATTTCTTCGCAAGTCAGGCACATACAGTACATCTTTTAATATACTTTGCTCCCATTGACCATTCACTTATTTATTTATCAGTATGGAGCCTTTTCCACGAACTAAAATGTCTTGTTTATTTCCCAATTTGACAGTTCTTTTGTCATCTCCACTCTGATAATCCTCCAAATCATAGAAGTATTCTCTTCTGAAAGTCATGTGCATACTCGCTCCCGAGTCCAAGAACCATACATTATCACCATTTGTATACGAGGAACTATTCTCAGCGCTGAATGCTAACATGTCTGATTGCTCTTGGTTCTTGCGAACAGATTTCTTGGGCGCTCTACAATCCCTCGCAAAATGACCTCGTTTGTTGCAATTATAACAAACAAATCTATGTGTATGACTGGAGGAACCGCCTTTACTATTATTATTGTTATTTTGTTTATGTTGTGCACCAGGCTTCTTTGACACCATTAATGCGGATTCACTTTCTTCCTCTGTAGTCAAAGTTGCTTCTTCGTCTAACAATCTTGAAGTCAAATTGTGTAGTGTTTGCTTAGACGAATCCAAAGATAACCAAGCTTGCCGAAGAGAACGGTAACTAGATGGCAGGGTCGACAATATTTTAGTCATTATGGCCATGTCACTTATATTTTCTCCACTTTCTTTTAACTGCTTTGCCAAATTTTCGACCTTCGAAATATGTTGAGCGATGCTATCGGTCGATGACATTTTATATTGGTAAAACTTTTCATGTACCATCATTTTGTTATACTCCGACTTCTGTTCATAAATCGACTCCAATTTATCCATTATCTCCTTAGCAGTTCCACAATTTTCAATCAAGGAGATTTGGTTTAAATCCATAGACGAGGTTATGATGAACATAGCCATGCCATCTTCTTTTAACCATTGTGCAGTTTGCGCCGCCGTCTCTTGTTCGGGTTTTAATTTTGTAATATCCAAACCCTTAGCTTTCAAGGCACAATTTATTTGAAACTTCCACTGGCGGAAATTTCGACCATCAAATTTCTCTACACGCATTGCATTAGTGACTTCCATCTTTTATGCAAATCCACGCGAATCACAATAATCGCACACTTATTTCTGCTCTTCACAGTTTATTCCTACGCGCAGTAGCGTGCCTGGGCCTCATAACCTATTGGGGCCAGGCTTTTATTAATTAAACTATGAGAATTCTATTAAACTTTAGTTTTATTATTCTTTCTACACGTAAGTTTTTTAAGTTACATATTTTGCATTGATAGAGGCGCCACACAGCGGAACTTTTAAGAACTAGAACGACGTTTACGGAGTAACCTACATCTAATAGTTTACAGAGACAGATAGTTACCTTTTAATTTATACTCTAATAAACCCTTGGTGGAGCTACCCGGCCTAAGATTCAGTTTGAAGTGTACCGGCACGAGCCTGCGTCGAGCACGTTCCACAATTAACGTAGTAAAAGGCCTGTTGCCAAGCGCGGTGTTTGTGTTGCTCGGAGGGCGCTCTAAACGTTCCACTAATATTTAACTTGGCCCGGCGCGAGCCATGATTGGGAAAAGGTCGCTAAATTATTCGCGCACAAACAAAGTTATTCATCCGCGCTGAATGCCGATGAATGTTTTAAGTCATAATCGCCGCCGCGGGCGCTCGGAAACATCCTCCTCCACTCTCTCTGTCCTCCACTTAAGAGGAATTCCTAGTTGCGATTTTTCCATACAAACGCTCTCGACTGATTCCTCCCTGGATTTTTAACCTAGAGCAGTGATTTTTTCAAATAAGATCAATATCATCAATATCTGTGCCGCTATGTTTTGCTTTTTTGGATTATTTTATTTTGAAGAAAGATACAGCGCCTCGAAAATCGCAAAAACGGCTAAATTGAATTGGCTGTAAAAAAAGGCACAGTATACAAATATGACAAAAAATATCCAAAAAATCAAAACATAGCGGCATAGATTATTTCTTCCTCTTGCAATTTCCAAAATTTCATAATGATTAGTTGCGTTTTGGAGGAGGAAACAGTTGAGAGCGAAACCTCGATTTTTGAGTTTTTTGCGAGTGAATTTCGGTCCGAGCTGCAGTTGTCCTTATCGCACGAATTGGAGGCGGAGACAGTTTCTAAATATACGTACACAGAAGGAATAGTGATAGGCATAACATCCTTATTAGGGATTGCAGAACCGGTACTGTTTTAAAGAACCGGGATTTCTCGGTACTTTCGGAACTGGTCTAATTATTTCATTATTTTAAATAAAACGACAGCATTTTGCGATTTGACCACCTTTCGTATTATAATTTAATAATCACATTTTCTTTTATTACGTAGTAGGCAATTTTTTTTTGAAATACAGTATTTTACATTGCTCACACTTGTGCGTCACAAGTAAAAGATAACTACTTTGATGTTTGCCACTAGATAGCAAATTTAATGAAATTACATTGACGAGGGGATTTATATATAAGTATCGCAGTCGTATTGTATAATCCGCCGTATTACATTACGGCTAGCCGATATCAAAATAAGGGCCATTTTGAAATGCGGCGGTTCAACGATTAAGGTATGTTGGGTAAATACCGGATGCGGGTGAAGAACGTAGGACATTCATTTCCCCCTAATTTGGCTTTATTTTTTAATGTTGGCAACATTGTGTAAGACGCCATTTCATTGCGCCTCGACTGTCAGTGTCCCCGCGTCGCTCAGGGAGTCGAGCTTGTGCTATGTGCAATCACAATCACAGAGAGCAAGGTAAATTTCGCGAATTCTTCCTTCTATCCGATCTTCGCTCTGTAATTTATTTTGCGTATTGTGATGAAAC
This sequence comes from Cydia pomonella, assembly GCF_033807575.1. Taxonomy (NCBI): domain Eukaryota; kingdom Metazoa; phylum Arthropoda; class Insecta; order Lepidoptera; family Tortricidae; genus Cydia; species Cydia pomonella. The sequence goes on along the minus strand of NC_084710.1, from coordinate 24,280,081 downwards.
TGTGTTTGTTTTTGTAATTGTGTTAACAGACCTAGCACTGCTGTAGACCGATATCCGATCTTGACCCTTCCAGGTAAAGATCGGACCAGAAACAATCAGATCTTTACCTATTTAAAAAACAGCAGTGATTATCAAACTTTAAATTTTCTTCAATTTACCTACTGACCTATGTGATAATTAATCACATTTATTGTTTTCTTGATCACACTTTCGTACCATTATTTTTAACCAGTACCACTACCAGCGCGACGGTTACTGACAATGTAATTTTTTTAAATTCCGCAACCCAAAGGTTGCCTTTTAGCGATAAGACCGCATGTTGTTTACCTGTGCTTATGTGTATGTTTTCTTTTGTATTGTTTTCGTTTATTGAGGTGTGCAATAAAGAGTATTTATATTGTATAGGGATGATGATACATGTTGAAATTTATAACAAAATCGAGTAAAATAGATAGCAAATGAGCAATTTTTCGCAATAAAGTACCTACACATACGGATGCATATGTAGATGTGCACGCATACATACATTACTAGTTTCGGATACAAAATAGAGATAGGGCTTCGAAATTAGTTTCCTTAAAATGCTTCAAGAGGGCTTTCTTTTCCTATATATTTACTTTACTCTTTACATACGATCCTTACATTTTATCAAAAAAAAAGATTGTATATCAACTACACATACACAATTGTACTATATATACATAATTGCAAAATTAAACCAACAAAATCGCAATTTTAATTATTTTCCATACTTCAAGATGGGCTCTCAGTGACCTTGACCTTTTTAAAGAACTACTTAGTCTTTTTGATTTCTAAGTTTGATTCTTATTTTTTTGGCGACCTTCATTAAAAATGACTGGGCACGATTATTTTTTTATTTTGATTTTTGTCCCTCCTGCTTAAGTACTTAATATCTTCCAGTACATTCCATTCAATAAACAATACATTTACACTTTCCCTAAACCTGTACAGTTCACGAAATCTTAAATTATCAAAACTACGCAACGTATCTATTATTTTAGTGGTTTTTTTTTTATTACTTCGGGTAAACCTTACAATAAGAGGTTTCTAAGCACATTTTTTACTTATCAAATTGCCTTATGACATAGGTATCAAAGTTTGAGAGCCACAATTTTACCAATTTTTGTATCCGGGTTAAGATCGGATACAAAAGGGTAGACACCGGACCTATTTCTTTGTGATACCTTATTCTCTTTCCATTAGAAGCAACTTTTTTTCACCACCCAATGTTCTCCATTGATGGCAAAACACTCGTTACCCTAAAAAAAAGTATGACTCATCTTTACACAGGTACAAAACTAAAACCGTTCTATATTGAAGATTACCTAAATTCAGGCCGAATCTATGGTTATTATTTAACGATTCGCTACGTACTTCAAGAATCTGTCACGTGTTGAGATCTCGAAAAAACATTTTTTCACGAGTTCTCTCAATTGGTCCCAAAATTGTCCGGCATTATCCCAACATACTTTAGCCAGATTGTCATTGCGATACGTTCTTCAATAAGGCGGCCCAAGTTTAGCCCCATCGTACTACAAGTTAAATAGATTGTAGTTTAACCATAGGTATATTTATACCTACTTACAAAATTTCACAACACACCATGATCACTCCCAACTTACTGATACGGATAGGTACAGTCAAGTGTAAAAATATGGGTGTACACATCTTACTCAAAAATATGTCCCATAGCATCTTATTCCAGTGTAATAAGAGCGTAGTACCATATTTATGAGACGATTCTTTCGATACATATTTTTGCACTTGACTGTACGACGACAACCGAAGCTGAGACATCATTCTTTTTTGCAGTTTTTACCGATATGGTAATTAATATCAATCAATCAATCATTTATTATTTCGTCATCATAGGTGTAAAATACATTTAGTACCTACAGGTGATAGGGTGTTTGGTATTAGGGTGTAATAGATACAGTATAATATAAAAATGAAAAACAATATTACGTGGTAACAACAAAAACAACTTGCGTCGGGCAGCGCAGAATAAATTTCGTCTGGCTCGCGGGCGATGTCGACGGAACGGCGCGCAATGAGCGAGCGCACGAGTCTCGCGTCTGTGTGCGCGCACTCACACTTAGATAGCTCCGGCTCCCGCCCACCGCAGCGCGACAGAAACATAGCTTCAAAAATTCGAGATTTGAAAAGTTGCTCAGCTAGGAATTGCTCTTAATTATCAATATAAATTTTATGGGAATGAAAATTTCATCATCAAAAAGCTATTTCGTTCAATTGCACTATGTAGCCTGTATCTCTGTTGCTGTGTTAGATTGCTATAAAGTGAAAAATTAAACTGCTTAACACATGCATACTTACATCAGCATGAAGTTTGAAAGTGATATATTTAGTAGCAAAATCATCGGACAGATCTTCGTCAGATACATCTGTGTAGAGACAAGACATCTCCTAGATAGATCTTATGGATACCTACATCTGTACCTGCGTATATTCCTAGTTATTGAAAGCCACTTAGTAGGAGTAGGTCACTTCCTTAGGAGGTCACTTTCGAGTTAGGTCACTTCCTGAGTACGTCACTCTCTTAAGGCGTCTCTTTCTATGTAGATCACTTTCTGAGACAGCCACATTTTGAGTAGAGTCAAAGTGGGAACAGTGGCTCAACTCAAACAGCGGCTTAAATAAATAAATAAATAAGCCTCTTTATTTCCTTAATAATTACTTACAAACGATATTATAGGTACTTTATTTGTACATACTGTTATTTCTAAATTTATTTTAACTAATATAAGTATGTTTTCTTTTTTAAGCTTTCTTGTTTATGTATATGTAAAGGAACCCCACTTTATTGGGTAAAGGCCTCCTCCAATTTGTTACCTCTGCCTTTAAATACTGTTTGTGTCTTTACTTTTATTTTTAATTGAAAAGTTGTGGTCGCTGTGTGGTGTGAAGTGGCTTACTTAACCTAATTTCAACACGAAAGAGGCTATTTGCTTCCCTGCTAATATAGTCTAATCGAAAAAATTCAACTACGCGACTAAGCCACTATTCCCGCCTCGACCCTACGTCTCTTTCTGAGTTCGTGAGTTTCGTCAATTTTTATGCATTGTACGATTTAACCATATCAGGTATATGAAAAGTACATTACTCATATGAAAAGAGTGAAAGAAAAAAAGTATTGACGCGACATTTTTTTTTGTATTGACGACCTACCGTCAAGTCGTCGGGCAGAAAAATTGTCTTCTACTTTTTTCTTATCAGAACACGATATCAAATATGCTCTTAAACGGATCTCCATTATTTATGTTACATTCTGTATAATTTCAGTTTAAACTAAAGCTAGACTTCTATTAGTTTTAGACCTCTCTACGAATGGACAAAGATCTATCTTGCACCGAATTCGTACTACGTTTTTTGCGATTTCAACCAGCCAACCCAACCTTGTTGTTTAATTAGCAAAACTAACCTAACTTTAGCTTGTCACCTAACGTACCTGACTAGTTACATATATAACTAGCCCAGGGGCTTGACGTTGTACTGTACCTATTCTTACCCCACACTAGCGTCACCCGGGCGTGTCGGTGTCTAGTCAACGAAACGCAACTGTCTCTGTCGCATTAATATGGAAGAGTGATAGAGAAGAACTACACTACGATACGGAGCGTGAGCGATTGGAATCTTGTCTACGAATCTCGCTCGACGCAACCTTGGCGCAAATGCGCAGCGACGCCATTTTCCATAGCGGACGCCCAAAAGACGCTATAGGTAGTTAGGGTGACCCTTATAGCTCTCTGGGGCATTTCATACTGGTCAAATTACCATGGCAAGTGTGTCGTGTCGGATTAAAACCCGGACAAGTGGACATCTCATTACTGGGGAACTAAATGAAAAACTTTATTACACACATGGACACACAGTAAGTAGCGTTTCGACACGATTGTTATATGTTTGTGCGGGCTTGAGTAAGTTACTAACCAAAACCAAAACTAAACGAACGAAAGGTCACTCACGATCGAATAATTAAATAGCAAAACTTTAGGCTGCGTTCGACCCGAGATGTGTTGTCTGGTTGTGAGAGATGTGTTTTAAAGAGCCAGTATAGAATCACTGCACGCTGTGCGGGGAAAACAAATGAAGTAATTCTATTGGTTTAAAAAAACACATCTCTCGCAACACATGTTTGGTCGAAACGCAGCCTAAGTCTGTTTGTTATCTAATAATACCAGTCTATGTTACGGGCAAGGGTCACATCCGCTTGAAGTACCGCTTACATTTCATTAAAATGTCAAAAAGGCCTCTAGGTCAACACCAGCGGCTCCGCGCACGGTTCCCAAATGTCCGGGGAACGCCATTGCTCTGTGCTCCGTGTTGGGTAAAGACTGTCTATGTGCTATTTTTGCTCTATATGTTTCCTGACATATTAATAACATAACATAGCCCTTGTAATTCGCATGTTCTGTGCTTGTAGTAGCCCGAGCATTGATCTGCAATGCACAAAGCTATGAACAATTAAGTTACAAACACGTGCGCGGACAAAGACCGTTAATTAGTGTGGAATTGTTAATGTGTCACAGACGATGTAGTGTAGCGTGAGAGCGCTCTTACGGCCGTATTCGAAGAATGCTTATAGGATGTCACAGCGATACGGTACCGATCTATCAGTGTCAAAAGTGACGTTTTTGGTTGAAGAAATGTCACTTTTGAAACTGACAGATCGGTATCGTATCGCTGTGATATCTTATAAGCATTGTTCGAATACGGCCGTTAGACGTCTCTTTTGGGACGCAAGACAAGTATCTGAATATAACATGGCTACTTTCAGTTCAGGCTTGTTTTACATTTTATTTTGTGCATTTCGCTCGTACGTGTCCGTACATGTATTGGCGCGGGCAAGACGCACGATAATTGAATAAAATTATTCAAATATCATTCTGATGTCAGTGTACGTTCGAATTGGCCTGTTTGTTAATAGGTGACGACCATATCCCATGACCATGAGGTACAAGACAGCCGCTTTACAAAAGAAACAGAAAGTTACAAAAATTCAGACGGGTGTTCTTTTTAACTCCCGACGCAAAAAGAGGGACGCCAATGTCTGTCTGTGTGTACATACGACCACAGACAGCTGTGGCATCGTACCTCTCAAACGCATGGACCGATTTCAATGCATTTTACGTGAAAGCGAGTTTCCTTGCGGTGGTTCTTAACAATCGATCCAGAAGTTTGGAGAGTATTAGCTCTTAATAAAGAGAGACAAGTCTGCAACGATTTTGATAGCACACGCAATGCAAGTGTTATTTTAAACGCCAAACTTCTATGAAATTAATAATTAAGGGATTAAGTGTGATTGTAAATAATGAATTATTTATTGTTATGTTAATAATGATGAACTTGATAATTCAATGTATATAATATATATACCGTATTTTTTGACATTTAGATTATATTCTAGAAAGTTTCTAGACTAGTATTTTTATACAATTTTGATGTTTGACGATCCTTTTGTGAAATTCTTATTATTAAGTTTACCATATCTATAATAATTCAATGTTTTTTTTGAGCACAATAATAACTGCATCAATAGATTGCTCTGATATTTAGATTAAGATGATATTTGACGATTTAAAAGTGCTTGTTGCTAGGCCTATTTAAATAAAGAATATATTGACTTGACTTGACTTGAAATTATGACGTATAAATAACACACTGCGTGTGCTGCCAAAATCGTTGCAGACTTGTCTGTTTCTGGCTCTAGTTAATTTTTGTTTGGTCATTTTCATATGCATGTCGATAGCATGAAAAGCGTTTAAAGATTCGTGGCACGAGCCGCAAGGCAGGAGGCGCGAAGCAATGCTTGAATCCGCACCGTCGATGCAGATGCCGCTCATTCCCCGACCCGAGAAACGCGGCCGACTCCGCGCCAAGTTATTTGCCTTTAAAACACGAGATAATTTCTCGGCTAAGCCGCGACCCCAAACTTTTTGTCGACAGACGAACCCTTATAATAGCGTCTGATTTATGAAAGGAAAGTTAGCAGTAGGCTGTTTTGCTATAGAACAATATCGCGCTCCATTGTGAATTTTGTACCATATGTAGATTGGGTGTTTTACCGACATCTCGAAAAAAAACAAGAGTGTTCTCATTTCTTTGTAACTTAATCTTTTCGAGGATTACTCGGAAGATAAAGGGTACGCTTCCTAGTTGAGCCCTTCGTCATCAGATAAATCGTCGGAGCTTTTAAAATACTACAGGCACAGTTATAATGAATTCGGTGTCTTTTTTACATGAACTTAATTATTTGCTCTCAGAAAACATCATTTCGGAAAGAGGAACTGCTGATGAATGATGGCAGACTGTTTCATGAAGTTTATTCTTTTGGATAAAGTTATAAAGTGACAATTTATAGATGTGGAGAATATGAGCGAGGGGTGACGGGGGTGAGAGTAAAAAAGCAGGCATGCTGGAGCCCGATTTTGATTATGATCGTATTTCGACACGAACTTGAAGATTGCTCACGCTGACTGGTGCATGAGAAATAAAGTGAAACGGCCCGATTCCAAGACAGATACGATAACAACAAGTTCTGGTTTAGATAAGTTCTCATTTAGATATCGTTTATAATTATGTCGTATAATTGACAGAAGCACCTCGATTTGGGCCACTAATGTTACTTTGACGTTAGAAATATCGTAGATAGATCTTATTGGGATCACAGCGGAATCGAAATAAACATCAATTTTTAAATGTCCTTTAGTTATCGATCTTTCCAAGATCTTAAACGTGTCTTTATCATTCTTCGAATTGGGCCGAGAGTCGAACGTGAGAACGTCAATCACCAACACAATCGCAAGGTCGTATCAAAACCAGTTCAAACTGTAAGAATCTGAATCGGGTTCCTACATATATTTTTACAGCGTGGAAGTGATTCGCGGGTGCCTCGTATAATCATATCATGCTTATGGCTCTGAGCTGACGGGGCGGATGACGCGCTGACATCTGTTAGGAGGGCAATTAGCTTGATTAAATCCGGTTATAGCAGCAATACAGTACAGTATATCAATGATTATTAAACAGATCTGTTGTGTAATAGGTTATGAATTTGATCTAGATTATCTGTCGGTGTCAAGAGTGACTAGAAACGTCACACTGGCAGATCATACCCAGGTACAGAACAGGCAATAACAGTATTATAATCAGAAAACGTTTCCAGGTTTCCTGTATATACCGACTAACATTACAACAGTGTTTCTAAAATCAACTTGCATTTAAAATGAGAACGATATTAAAAATGGCGGTTAAAAATTTCTAGCGGTTTTTTTCAGTTTCCACTTCTTACATATTTCTACTTATATACATATTATCTTACTCTTTTATGTGCACCTCTTTGCAATGTCTCTGTTTAGCCCTATGGTTGACTGGTAGAGAATGCCTCTAGGCACTAAGTCCACCATTTGTTCACTTTTTTTTGTGCAATAAAGTTTAAATAAATAAATAATTTCTTGTATTAAAAACTTGTACGAATCAAATTTATGACGAGTTGCTATATCGACCAATAACTTTTTAACCTATTTGTGTATTGGTCTAGATGATCCTAAGGCAAGTAGCTAAAGTGACTGGTTACATATCGGACAAACGACTTATTGACGGGTTGATTTTAGACGAGTTGCTTTATAGGCTGCTTACGTTTTAGACTATCTGCCAATTTGCCCGAATGATTTTTAGGTGAGTTGACCCTGTAGACGACCTGCGTTTTTCACCATATGATACTAACACATTGTTTGTTAGTAAGTAGGTACCCATATTGAGTTACAATATTGGATAGTGTGCAAATAACGGGCACTTGCCTGCATGTGATTACTAGAAACATCACGTGATGTGAGCAGCAGTTGACGTGATATTATAAGTTAATAACATTGTCACCGCGTTCCGCAATCAATACCCCGTCGTGCGTGCATCCGGCCAATTCGAACGTACAATAATATCTAAATGATGTCATTCAGTTATCGTGCATTTTGCTCGTACTTGTTCATACATTTACAGGCACGAGCGAAACGCACTATAGCTAAATTATATCATTCAGGGGGCCTAGCCAAGATCACAATCGTATATCGACAGACGCTGATCGAAAATAATGAATGTATCGGGATGAAATATGCTACAAAAAGTTACGTCATTATTTCCATTCATTATTTCACTTTCGATTTGCGCTTTCTATCAACGATAGCCGCTTGGCTAGGAGGCCAGGATATCATTCTGATATCAGTGTATGTTCGAGTTGGCCTCACAATCACAGTATTGAACGGACGGGCGCAGTAAATTGGCCCGCTCCGGCCGGCTGATGGGAGCATTGATTACCTGTGTCCGGCGGCGTGCGGACCCGCCGGTCCGGCGTCCGGCCGTCATAGTTTAATAATAAGTTTAATCTCGCTATCGTGGGAGACAATTTTCAAAGTTGTGATGAGACATCGCGTTCACTCTAACATTTATTGCGACATATTTTAAATGTGTCATTTTCAGACAAACGGTATCGTTTCTTGCCGTAGAATCCAACTTTATGCTAAATAATCGAGTCTTTATTTAAAATGAAGAAGCAGGAGTTCCCAAGTTCGAATCCCGGTCAGAGCATTTATTTGTGTTTTATCATTTATCATAAACCTAAGTACTTATGTATATCGTCGCCTAGAAGTCCTAGAACCCATACTACCCATAGTAAAAGCATTGTTTGCTTTGCTGCTTTGGGACTAGGTCGATGTGTCTAAGATTGTTCCCAGCTTCCACAGAGTGCAGTTGCTCTAGAGGTTAAGCTAACTCTGCAGTCTGCACCGTGTTTGATAACACAGAGTATGGAAGTGTTATCATAAACCACGCGCAATCAAGCGGGGACTTCAGCCGTAAGGTATGGTGTGCAGTATTTCGGCGGTTTCGTGGGACTCTGCCAAACCTACATCGGAACACGTCGGAGCGACATGCGAATCGGATACAGTGTGCCAAGCGCCTTAGCCTGACTCTACTTGTATGGCAGCTGTACTGTGCCGTGTGTGAAGTGGTCACTGAATTATCAAATGTCAAGTTTTGACAGCCAAAGTTGCCGCAAATTTACGGAACCGTCTATATCAGCAGTCAAATTAAAGGCACTACTTTGTCTTAGCCAATGAATAATAGTAATACCTAACTACCTATAGTAATCTAAGTCTTGAGATATAATTAGGTATAAGGCCGGCGGCGCCGTACGGCGCACGAAGCGCGCTGAAAGTAGTGCCGCTCGGGACCGACAAAAACCTTTTATCGTTCATTTATCATTCAGGAGATGATCAGAGGCGGCGCTGAGCCTTTATGCTCTGAGATCCGGTATATTAGAAATTTCTAGATTTGTTATTTATTTATTTGAGTTAGAAGACGAATTTGGAACTAATTGTAAGTGATTTGTTTATTTTAGAGTCTGTTTAAGCTAAGTTTGTACCGACTATAACAGGGGAAAAATAACATCACCTAGTGTTATTATAAAGGTCATATTTTCATATAAATTTGACATTAATGAAGACATCGCCACACTTTGTCATTGCATATGTCATGCAGGGTTTGAGGTTATCGGCTGTATGTTTTTTTTAATGTTTGTTACTTCATAACTCCGTCATTTCTGAACCGATTTTCAAAATTATTTTTTTGATTGAATTTGTATATGTACAGATTGGTTCCGTTTTTGTCAGAACTCAGTTCTGATGATGGGATCAATGAGGAATCGAGGGAACTCTTCAAATGTGAAGGCAAAGGCATACATATAGTGATTTTTATATTTTCATCAACAAATCAAGCATTTACATTTAAAAAAGTGACATTTGATGAAGTGGAATTGCTGATGCTGATCAGAATGGAACTTTTCAACGACGCATAGTTCCCGCTTGGTGATTTGTCGTCTTCGTTACGTTTTTTAGGCAAATTAGGTTTTCAAGACAATTTTTTGTCAAGCTCGAGATCTGATGGTAGAATCCATGACGAATCCAGGAAACTCCTCAAATGTTAAAGGCATACAAATAGTGATTTTTGTATTTTCTTTAACAAATCAAGCATTTACATTTAAACAACTGATTTGACAGTGGAATTGCTGATGATGATCAGAATGGAACTCTTTAACGAAGGATAGTTAAATTTTGGCGATTTGTCCTCTTCGCTGACTTCGGAACAAAAACAGAAAGCGAAGCAGCATCTATAGCGATAACAATGACGACCGGTCTGGCCTAGTGGGTAGTGACCCTGCCTACGAAGCTGATGGTCCCGGGTTCAAATCCTGGTAAGGGCATGTATTCGTGTGATAAGCATGGATATTTGTTCCTGAGTCATGGGTGTTTTCTATGTATTTAAGTATTTATAAATATTTATATATTATATATATCGTTGTCTAAGTACCCTCAACACAAGCCTTATTGAGCTTACTGTGGGACTTAGTCAATTTGTGTAATGATGTCCTATAATATTTATTTATTTATTAACAATAACAATCACCTTAGTAGCGGTCATGGCACAGTCAAAAGGTTGCATTATTATAGATGAGACGTATCGGCCCGCTACAGTAGCCAGGATGGGGTTGGAGCCGGCCCGCACTCTGCAGAGCAACGAGGCAATTTAATACATAGTAGTCATCCGTGCGAGCTTGTGCAAACATGCCTGATGCGCTGCAGAAAAGGGGCAGCCCCAACAACATCCTGAAACCATTATTATATTGGGCGCGCAGGGAACTGATGGTCTTGAGCGTAAAACTAGTCCAGAGGCTGCACGTGTAGAAAACTTGACTGCTTTAAATAAAGTAATTTTTACCTGTTGGCTACACCGTGCAAACCTCCTTATTAGCATGTTGCATCGGACTGTCTGACTATTATTATGTAGCCTGCGTGTTCTTCTAACCCGACGCAAAGTGTTTGCGTGTTCATATTAATAAGCATTACTCACTAATAAGTAGTAGTAGTAGGTAGGTAGTAGTAGTCAAACACTTTATTGCACAAAACAGGTACATAACAAAGGGAGAATACAATAAATGTGAACAAAGGAGAACTTTTATTCCTTCATATTAGGCATCATAATGTTAGGTATATGATGTATTGTACACAGAACATATTAAAGAGGTTAGAATGCCGATCGCGCGCAGTTAGTATCGGAACCGGTGTCGCCGCTCGGTCCCCTCCACTTACCGGTGAAAGGATATGCCTCCTTTAGACAGATTTGATGTGATTTGATGTCTGGCTTCTTGATCTGCACGTTATGACGGCACACGAAGGCATGTTTACTTCGTTTTGAAATAATTTACCGCGGCAAGCGCAAAACTGCGCGGTGACACGTACCCTAAGCTTGCTAATGTGCAACCAGTACCGAAAAAAGGTAGCCGGGCTGACCCTGCCAACTATAGACCGATTTCGGTCACTTCCATACTCTGTAAGAGTATGGAACGTGTACTGAATAACCGACTCCTGGCATACCTAGAAGCGAACGACCTGCTCAGTGACCGGCAGTACGGGTTCCGCCGAGGCCGGTCTACTGGAGATCTTCTAGCGTATGCCACCCACATCTGGAGTGAGGCCATCGAAAAGAATGGAGAGGCTTTAGCTGTCTCTCTAGATATATCGAAGGCTTTTGACAGGGTCTGGCACGAGGGCCTTATTAGCAAGCTACCGTCCTTCGGTTTTCCCCCTAGTTTTTGTGACTGGGTATCAGACTTTCTGAGGGATCGATCGATTCGTGTGGTCATTAATGGCTGCTCGTCCGATCAATTGGCAATCAATGCCGGAGTCCCTCAGGGGTCCGTGCTTTCAGCGACCCTTTTCCTGCTCCACATAAACGACCTGCTGAAACCAGGTACGTTTGGATATGCAGATGACACTACGGTTGTTGAAAGCTACATACCCAATTCACGAGCTAGTGGAGCCTAAATACAGTCGCTCAGGGAGGCAATGGTCGAACGCATGAACGTGTCACTAAAGGCAGTCTCTGATTGGGGTGAAGCCAATTTGGTCTCGTTCAATGCTAGTAAGACCCAGGCGTGTCTTATCTCCGCCAAACGGAGTCCATTCCATCTGACTCCTACTTTCCGAAATGTATCCCTTCCGATAACCGACCATCTTGAGCTTCTCGGAATCTCGCTGACTTCGAAACTCAACTTCGGCCCGCACATCGAGTCGAAAGCACAGTTAGCAGCAAAAAAGCTGGGCATCCTCAACAAGGTCAGGCAGTATTTTACACCTAGGCAACTGCTCGACCTTTACCTAGCACAAGTGCGATCGTGTGTGGAATACTGTATGCATCTGTGGGATGGTTCAGCAAAATACCAGCTTGAGGCGCTCGAGTCAGTTGAGAGGAGAGCCAAGAGAATCATTAATGATGACGATCTGACGAATGCTCGACTCCAAAGTCTGGAGCATCGTCGCAAGGTTGTCAGCCTAACGATCTTTTACAGGATACATTTCGGAGAGTGTGCCGAGGAACTGCACAACCTTATTCCTCCGTCCCCATTTCACCATCGGACTACCAGACAATCGGCACTCCGGCATCGCTTCATGGTAGGTATTCCACAAATACGCACGAAGCGTTTTGCTTCAACATTTCTTATGCGAACTGCCAAGGAGTGGAAAGCCCTGCCCGAGTCTGTGTTTCCGCATGAGTACAATCTGGGTCTCTTCAAGGCTAGGGTAAATAGGTATCTCATAGGTAAGCGTGCTCCACCGTAGACCGCATCATCACTTACCATCAGGTGAGATCGTGGTCAAACGCTTGCCTATCGTTATAAAAAAAAAAACCCTGCTCGCGTCGCCATTCTAACTTTATCATACTATTCTGTGGTATTGTATATACAGAGAAGCCTGGATAACTGGGACTTTAACGGACTTAGAAACTTGTCTCACTTAAAGAGGTATTCCATTTAGACATTGTCTCAGATATCTTTCTCATTTATAGAGGGTTCTATTAATACAGGTAAAATTAGGCCACGTCTTTGGGCCACTCTCCCACAAATAACTGTCGCCTGCGGTATTTCCGGACCGATACGACCTAAAAACCTTCAAGAAAAGAGCGTACTCCCATCTTAAAGGCCGGCAACGCACTTACAACCCCTCTGGTGTTGCAGGTGTCCATGGGCGGCGGTAATCGCTTACCATCAGGTGATCCGTCTGCTCGTTTGCCTCCTCTACCATAAAAAAAAACTACGAAAAGCGTACGTTGTTGTGTTGTGTCATTGTACCATCAAAAGCAGACTGCTCATTATAGCCCTTATTACATCGAGATAGTGTCCTGACACAAGAGTATCTCTGCCTAATTACCGCCGCACCCTCGTCCGTCCCTCACTTCTTTATTACCCAATTCTCTAAATAGCTTTATGTCCAAATACAATAAAACATACTTGTGTACCGTTCGCTGGGATTGTAAGAAAAGGCGCAGTAAATTTACTTTTTGTGAGCCCGACCCTCGTAGCGTACGCATGGAATGGACAACAATTTCTTGATGGTGTTTTTTACGAGAATGACCCTTACAAATTTGTAATGTATACTAAAAATAAAATTTGTAATGTACTTCTGTAACTTGTAATTATGGGCTAGCGTGTAGTTAAACCGTAACTTTAAGATTTAATTTTAAAAGCAAAACTGGTTAAATGGATGAGACGGTCAAAAATATCTGCACATAGTCTGACTCCCTTGACAATGAAGCTATGATCAAATAATTTCGAAATCTTTTATTATTTTTATGTATGAATCCATGAATCTTTGCTGCCTGAAGTACATCTTTTCATTAATTAATAAATTGATAATTATTTAGAAAGACTATCATATAAAGCAGAATAAATTTTGTCAAATGTTTTGACTATGATAAATATAAGACCTTTATTATACGTAAAATCTAAAAACGACTTTCACATAAAAATATATTAAATATCCAAAACTTTTAATCCTAACACCTCTATGGCTGAGCGCATTATCTGTTATGGCCTAAATCACTTCCTATTGGATATTTAAGATGGTCGTTATATCACATTGATATCACCCAGATGCCACGAAATTGGAAACTTGCCAAATCCCAGTCGAAGCTCTACCCTGTTAGCATGTCATGGTCTGGTATATCATGTGATATAGACATGATAAGGATTAATGTCTTTGTACCAAATGGATTTAGTGGTTGAGGCATTGGCATTGGTTGCCGAGTCCGCTGCGCTAGTTCGATCGCAGCCCTGGGCACCGGAAGCCATGGTCATTTTTTCTTTCATCTATATCAGTTAATGATTTTAATAAAATATATTATCAACAAAAGTCCATAATCAATAAAAACAATGTTAAAAACCTAACTCGTCTGGTAACCTAAAAAGGGTGCTGCCAGCAGCGGAGTCCAAGCTAGCTTAGCGCCGCATCTTTATCAGCAGAGAAAGGAACCTCCGAGCTAACCGCGCCGTGTACAAGCCAAGACTACCGCCTGCTGCGTCCGACCCTTGAAACAGCTATCTAGAGAGAGGTGCTATCGAGATTCTTCGCTATGCGCCATAGGACTCCAATGCCTGATCTAGTGTAGGATTCGGCAGATTGCCCCGGAACCACCGAAATACGACACCCTTCAGAAGCTCACACGAGTATCAAAAGAAAAAGAGGCACCCGAAACTCTGCTATTACTTATTCCACTAGTAGCGTTTGGAGCATCATACTATAAGCAATACACAGACTATTATTAAGCCTTATCTCCTTGCAATAAGGCATAGAAATGGTCCACTATTCGCCGATGACATCTTGAAGCTCTCGAGCACGCAAGCACGCCGCTCCATAAATATCCATTTGACGGCAACGGCTGTCCCACTAACAGCAACACTTAAAGTGTCGTTCGAATTATGACTACACCAGCAATACTGTTGCAGCAATGCTGCCAACTGCATTACTGCTGCAAATGTAAAATTTAATATAAATTTTTCGATAATATGACCGTTATGTCGATTCTTGCAGCAATACTGCAGGAGTATTTCAGTGCGACATTACTGCCACCTGCATTGCAGCAAATGTCAAATGTTATGCAGCAATGCAGTCGGTAGTAATGTCGCGCTGCAATACTGGTGTAGTCTGAATCCGAACGGTACCTTAATAGTAACTCTCATAACTAATGGACCTTAAGTCCTTGTAACAAGGTCTACCCATTGTCAGTTAAAGTGACGATGGTACTTTAATTTCACGTCGTGTCCAACCTAAATAACCGGCAGCCGGCGCCAGTAAATTATGTTAAATGTGTGGTGCGCGTGCCGGACCTCTAGTGGCCGCGGCCGATGGGGGATTAGGAACCCATTGCTGGACTCGAAACAACACTATTTATTACACTATTGGGCTTAGATGATTTATTTCGGTTTCTCTACACGTAGAGGTTGAACTTTAGGTTCAAGGATTCAGACCCAAGAAGCCCCATTCGGATTTAACAACTTGTTAAGTTCTGAACTGGTTTTGATATAACTGTCTTGGTGACTGACGCGCATCTCAGGCACGACTTTCTCTTCATTTCGCTTGCACCAATTAGCTTGAGAGATCTTATTTATTTATTTAACCTATATTGCACAATACAAAAAAGTACAAATGGCGGATTTAATGCCTTAAGGCATTCTCTACCAGTCAACCATTGGGCCAAACAGAAACTTACAATTGGTGCGGAAAAGAAAATCAGTACAGAGAGATAAAAGTCACTATCTAACCACTACTAGAGATCTTCAAGGTGGTATCAAAATAAAACCGTAACAAGTTATTAAATCTGAATCGGTCTCAAACTCTAGGCGAGGGATGAGTATATGACGTTCAGTTGGTAGCTCTTATAAGTAAGACTACCGACGTACCCGGCCAGGAACCGGCTGACCTACTGAACTTTTAGCACCATTTCGCCGTCTACGTTTAAATATATTTTACATATGAAAACTTAAAACGATATTACGAATTCCTCAAGAACTCAAGATATATGTTGAGCGAGAACGTGCCGCCACATAAGCCCGGTCTGCATTAATAAACAGGAGCAAGTATTAATACTATAGTACACGAATAGTATTCAATTTGCAAAGCAAATTAAATGTTGACAATATTCAGTGTTGAACAGCGTCGGGCGGGGAATGAGTGTTGTTTGCGATTGTAATGCTGCGCTGTTCTGCGCGGGGCGCGGGGCAGGCGGGCGCAGGGGCGAGGGCACTCAGCTGGAAAATCCTTTGCTGGCCGGAGCGCACTAATTCCTCGGAAATAGCTTTTTCTGAATAAACGGTTGCATTTTTAGCAGTTTTTAATCGGTTTCACACGGGTTTTTAGTGAAGCCCGTGTAGCGATTGTCGCCCACTTCGCAAACAGCGAAATGAAACCTCACAAAAACAACATTCGCATTTAACATTTATTAATTTTAGGAACAGCCCCGGCTGAGCCATTCCGTTTGAAGATTGTTTTGAAAACAAATGGTACGGACCATTGAGCAGAACACGGATTTAGAAACAACCATTATTTATTTTAACGCAATAGCACAAATTTTGGGTGGCTCGCTGTTTTGACACAAATACCATTGCTAAATGAAAAGAAACATGAAATTCTTTTTAAATTACGTAAACATGAAGTGTATCAAAAATAAGGCCACCTTTGGATTTTTTTCCAAATTTTTTATTTGAGTCCTTGGTACCCGAATATTGTCGTTAATATACATAGACTTTCGTCTTATTTCATATTTTGCGGCACCCGTCCCCTGAAACGAGAAGTAACGATGTAAGAAAAACCTTTAGTTTTGCCTACAATTACAAGGTCTATTAGACTCTTGTCTGTAGTAGCTAACCAGACTTAAAACGTGAGCCAAGCGTGAGTGCATATTCAATAAGTGCAATAAACACTGGGACCTCACTGCACGGAGTAAATTTACAGTTCCCCTTGCAACTGCTCTGAAGTTGTGCAGTGATCACGTGGTGCGTGGCGTGGCGCGCGATGACGCGTGAAGCGTGGCACTTGACGCATCGATGTAGGTACAGTTCCCCTCGCAACTGCCCTGAAGTTTTCTTGGTGCGAGAACATTGGCATTTTAACTTTAGAAATCTCATCCTTTTTCGTACAAAGACTTTGTAGTTTGAATGCTGCTCCTGGTAATCGAGCGATGATGGGCATGACATGGAGTGTTAGTGCAGCATCTCGTGTCTCTTCGCGAGTTTCGCCACATTGCGCGCGATATATTGGCGGAGGCCTCCAACAGGCCGCTCAGAGACGTTCAGTGCATAGCTTTGCGCGTGAAGCGTGAACGGCGCTTTACATTCAATCACGTATACATTTTTTATTCAACGGAATTGATGATCAGTATCCTTGATCGTAATTCACAAAGTTCTATGAAACCACTGCTGCAGGTAATCCAGTGAAACGACAATCTAGCAATCTTAGTGCTGGTGTTAATGTTTAGGGTCTAAATAAACTGGTAATTAATGCTCAGACTAGTGCCACCCGGTTTTCGAGTAGGAGCTTTGATCTCCGCTGTAACTCATGGATCACGGGACGTTAGCAAACTATTTCCTAATCCAATGAATAACGACGTATTACAGACCGATTTGATGGGGAAATCTAAACAAGGTGGTACTATAGGCGAGAGTTAGATATCATAGAAGAAACATGCCAAGCATAACAGGGGGCAAGAATAAGCTTAAGTCGCCATTCTATAAATAATAATAATAATTCAGCCTATACACATCCCACTGCTGGGCACAGGCCTCCTCTCATGTGCGAGAGGGCTCGGGCTATAAGTCCCCACGCTAGCCCAATGCGGATTGGGGACTTCACATACACCTTTGAATTTCTTCGCAGATGTATGCAGGTTTCCTCACGATGTTTTACTTCACCGAAAAGCTAGTGGTAAATATCAAATGATATTTCGTACATAAGTTCCGAAAAACTCATTGGTACGAGCCAGGATTTGATCCCGCGACCTCCTCCGGATTGAAAGTCGGACGTCATATCCACTCGGCCACCAGCGCTTCCGCCACCGCTTTCGCGTATCCAGTCGCCATTCTAATATAAATTTAAAGAATTAAAGGCAAATACGGCCTTAAAAGTGATTATGAATAATGACGATGGTACATCAAATGCATATGAAGTTAATAGGTACACGATGAAAAAACATTACGTATAACATTTTTACCAGTAATTCTTAATTTCGTAAAGTGCCAAATATTGCGCAAAACCACGGTTAACGAGCGTGTTTCACCATAATGTTATTTCTCTCCGGTAACGTTGAAATAATGGTTACTCTATTTAACATTGCAATAATGCGGTTTAAAATACTGACAAGTGTCGCACGCTCGACAGTTCAAAACAGTATACAGGGTAATATGAGGATATATAACTTTATTTCTAATACTGTTTTTTAATTTTTACTAAAGAGGACGTCCTCTTAACTGTTTTTTTTACACAAACATCGATGTAACATCTTTTAAGCATGAAAGTGCCAATCCATGACAATCGACCGCGAGTAATCTTTGCATAATAATGCGGAACATGCGTCAATTGTCCAACAAACAAGCGGTATTATTGAACGTTTAAGTCTAAGAAGAGGCTTTGCCTCCTTGTGTGTGTGGGTTCTACGGCTTGTACAATGGGCTGTGCTCTGAGGAATTGTTTAGCATGATGCCCACGGCTACTTTTCATCACCGCACCACTTGCGCAGGACACCCAGGCCATAGGGTGTTCATCCTCACACCCTAGAACGTAAATGGTTGTGCACTCTGCGGTTTAAGAAGAACTACCCCCCGCGGACGCTTCGGCTGTGGAATGAGCTGCCTACAGAGGTTTTCCCGAGGGTATACAGTATAAAATTCTTCAAAAACGGAGTGTACAGATTTTTAAAGAGTCGGCAACGCGCATGTAACACCTCTGGAGTTGTTACATGCATACGTTGTTATAGGCTACGGTGACTGTTTACCATCCATCAGGCGGGCCGTACGCTTGTTTGCCACCGTCGTGGTTGTTATGTTTTCATATAGAGGGTAGACGTAACTTACGCCAGTCTGTATCGGAACGTCAAACGTAGTACATCAGTGTCCTATAAATTTGGAGTTTTCTTTGGAAACCTACGTCTAGGAAGGATACAACAGTGGTATTATACCTACACCTATAAGGAAATCACCGTCAATTAGTTCATTTAAATGTAAATTTAAAAAACATATTTTACACATACAAAAATTATAAATATTGGGTATACTCCTGTGCCATCATTATGCCATGTACTAGAACGAACGCCTACCCTATAATTTATTTCGCCTTGTATGGCGACTGACTGACTGTTTAGGTACCGATAATTTAAATAATTTATTTGTTATTGTAGTTTTTAATTGAATAATAATTATAGCCTTATGATATTTACTTGAAACTTCTGTACTTAAATATATAAAATTTGTACTTTAGCGTGTAGCTGCGCTGTCTCGGAAAGGTTTCCACGGAAGGCCAGCGGCGTCGAGATCCTTAGGTGGTGTCTTGACATTAAGCTGAGTGGAGACCTTTTCAGTGACGCTTAATAATAGATTGATTCTGTCGTCTCATGTATTACCTAAACTTAAGCGTTTTCTGAATAAATTTCTTCTATTCTATTCTATTAAAAAAGTCCCCTGTTTCTTGGCCAGGAGGTCAATTCAAACTTACATTGTGACCATCAAAATAATATCTAGGTAAATGTGGTCAGTCGCCCGTGCATCTCGCCCGTCAATATATTTACCGACATCTACGAGCGCATTCCGCATGCATGTGCGACTGCCATCATTAAGTTAACATTTTAATGTTATACTCGTAATGTAAGTTTAAATTGTTCTCCAGAAGGTGGCACACCACGGTCCCTTTGTGCACTTCATCGCGCCCACGTTTGGCTTCAGATTAACAAGAGCACACACATTACAGATATCATATCACACGACATAACACACGGAGACCTTACGGCGTGGCCAATTGGTGTGGGGTGAGGAGGTGAAGGGGTGAGAGGGGGCACGCGCTTCCTTCGCGGGCACTTAATGAAGGAACTTCCGTCTTCCGGCGACCTCAAATTGTTTCCTTATAACTGAAAACTCTTGAAATAAAATCAAGACGCTTACATGCGAGCTAATTATTACAAAACTACCGAAATAAATACAAAATATTTTTAAAGAGTGCGGGAAAACAATTAAGTTAAATTTTGAAGTTTAATATTAGCTATAAGATTTAACCGTAAATATGACGCGTATGCATCACGGCTCCAGCTCCCTGCGTTACTCATGCATTAAGACGCCGGTTGTAACATATGGATTTGTATTTCACATATCACGTCGCATGCGTTGCGTTATAGCGTACCTAATGCGTAAGACATCTGCTATATAATTTCATACATTACAACCGGGGAGTGAACGCGCGCGTAACAGAGTGAGCCAAACAGCCCGATTCGAGCTTTAAGATACATCACACATTTCATTTATAGAAGTGATTTTAATAAATGGTTTCGTATCTTATCTTAAATCCAAGTCCTCAAATTGCATCCTTACGAGCTCTGATGACTTCATCATCAGTAACACTGTAAACTAACAGTATAAGCGTATGAAAATACCACCCATTAAATGTAAAATACCCCTTGTATTGTAAAAGCCATTGATTATTTTGTTCTGCATTTACGTCGGTAAAGTCGATTCTTGTTATAGGGGATATAAATATTTGCCTTACGTTTCTGTACCTACATAAAAGGATGCTGACTTGACGCTTGTTTAAGGCGAATAAAAGGCTTTACGAGCGATCGCAGCCTTTATATCGCTTTGAAGAGGCCCCGTCGAACGCTCGTGGAACGGGTTATTAAGTTTTAGGAGCGTGCACGTGTTCGGTGTAATTTCTTCAATGTCATGTTGTTTTTAGTTGATTATTCGGTAGCCTGAAAAAGCCTTTCATGCCTTTGAACTTCGTTTTTTTTCCTGATATATTAAAATTGGTTTTTTCTTGGTAAGCTTCCTTTGTGGGCGTCTGAATGCTATGGAGCTGTCTGAAATTCATCAAAAATTCTGAAAAGTCTGTTATGAGCTCCGATGGCGACTTCACTAAGCATAACCTTCTCTTTCCTCTATCCAATTCCAAACATTTAGCCAGCTTCTACTGGTTAATTGAGGTTCCCAAAAGCCCTGATAAAGGACCAAAAATCCTGATGCGTGGCAACCCTAATTTTAAGGCTAAGAGTCCACATTAACATATTATTCATGTCGACCATAAATATGACAGTCGTGCACCATTTTAAAGCGAGAAATTGGGCTTCTGTGTCATAAAGTTTTCGAGCGAGCATATTTTTCCGATCCATGCGCGTGGGAGAGGGGTAGGGCGGGGAAGGTGGAACAATCGGGTTTAATTGCTACACGGACCCGCGGCGGAGATTCGGCTTTATCGCTCGATGACAATTTACGAGCGACCGCGGCCGCTTGGCTACTGTTGTTAGCACTTACCGAACATTTATTTTTATTATTTTAGGTACCTGATGTACAGCTACCACCAGTTTGGCTCGGACATAAACGCTAGCGTGAAAGTAACTTACTTTCTATGCATCTCGCTCGTACTGGAATATTACTGCAAGCGAGACGTATGGAAAGTAAATTACGTAGACTTTAACGTATATGTGTATGTGTAGACACTGTCAGTGACTCATGGTACGGGTACTAATGACGAGTGTATCAAACGAACCTCTTCCCTTGATTTCGCCCACTTGAAATTCGTTCAAACGGCTGAATGTCCAAAAATCTTCACTTAATGGTCCACTAATAGTGGAGTTTTAGGACGGGTTAAGCTGTGCATGGTCTGTTAGTAACTATAAAGCCACTTTTATATACTTAGATAGTTAAGGCTACCGTTTTACTGATGCGGAGATGAAATGAGACGTACCGGAATTAGCCAATAGCATCCAGCGAAGCTTGGAAGACAAATAATGCTATTGGCCGATTCCTGTACATCAACTCTTATGAAAGGCAGCCTTAGTTAAGGCTTAGTTAAAGGTCAAGCTTAGCTGGTTGAAGATAGGTCGCTCGTCTGCACTGGGTAAAGCAGTAATAGTAGCCAAGCAGCTCTGCATCAAAGTTTGATCAGGTCCGCACGAGGATGTCGTTACGGGGCCTTCGAGTTCAGCGATATCGCTAAAGTCTGATGTGCATCCCGCGTATTCCGATTGCAGTAACAAATATTATCTGCCAATGTCAAAAGTGACGTTCCTGAGTGAAGAATGTCATTGTTGAGGGAGTCAGAGTTGAACGTTTCAATCGTGACTGCAATGTGGCAACGACAGAAATTCAATTTATCGAAGACATTGATAGAGACGTCGGCTGATTCCCGCTGCTACGCAATTTTATATTAATAACAAAATGTTCATACCTACCTTCTCTCAATCAAAGCGTAGTCTAAACCGTTGAAAGTATGCTCTAGAAATTCGAAACATAATATATGTTCTTAAAACTAGAGCTCCACTAAGAAAGCATTTATTCAAAATTTAATTTCTAAAGGGTGAAAATAGGGTTAAGTGAGCAGACCTTTATGAACCGCTACGAAGTGCCGGGAGCCTCGCCTTAACAGCAAACACACCTAATTGTCGAAGCTGGTGTTTGTTCAGCGCTTACCAAAAGGTCCCATTTGTTTAGGACAATCCGCCCGTGCCCGTTCGGAAGTTCCCGCAAACTTTTTGTCTCTTTGTCCTGACCCACAGACTTTGCATTATGAAACGTAGCTAGTGTTTCTGGCGGTGAAAGCATCAGAAAGGGTCTATGGATAAAACAGTTTAATCCTTTATTGATTTCATTAGGAGCCCGAGAGAGATTAATGTTTAACAACTTTTATTAGAGAATTGCGCTAAAAGGTTCTAACTCAGCTTGCATTCCCAAAATGAATCCTAGGACACACTACGTGACGTAAGTGAAACCTGGTATAACTAAAACCAAAACTTTAACTAGATGGCCGTGATAGCACTAATATCAGTAATATCTAAGAAAACATAAAATAAATAACCACAGCATTAGTCTTCAACTTGTTATGGTTTTGACTTTAATATGACGACCTTGAAGATCGCTCACGCTGATTGGTGCACGGAGAGTTGTGCGTGAGATACGCGCCAATCACCAAGATCGTTAAAGTATCAAAACAATACAAATTGTTAAATTGTATAATTTGATTAATTTGGTACTCCATGTCTATAAAATGGTTTACATAATACCGCCGGATCACTTTAAAATACTACACCATAAGCTTAATTACATCTTGCAACATTTCATAGTACCATTAGTAACTACAATAAAATATGTTTCCGTTTTTATTGATTTGGGTATATTCACATTATAAGATACGGATGTAATGGTTGCACTTATAAGGTCTATCAATTTACTTTTTAGAAAGTGGCAGCCGAGATAGACGATCTTAGGCCAGCCAGGTGGCAAGCGTGAAAGCAACTGAAACAAGCAATCGCGAACGGTGAAATAGTGACATAGAGTAGTAGCCTTATACATAATATACGCCATCTACTCAAAGTAGGTAAATCTGCGCCTCTCGAATGAACACAGACGTTAAACACAGGTGGAAAAGAACAACAACTTGACAAAAAAGTGCATTAGCGACAGAGGAGGAAGTTTGCGACGAGACTTCTTAACCAGTAGTTTTGAGAGCACTTCTCTCATACTAAATCATATAAGTACCTATATTAAAGCTACCGTTCGGAGTCTGACTACACCAGCATTCGCTGCAGTATTTGTCAGGAAACGACAAAAATATTACTAGTTGGCAGTAACGCTGCAATCCTGCTGCAATAATGCCAGTGTACTGTGCCTGAGTCCAAACGGTACCTTAATCCGAGCGAGATACGCTGTAGAGCGAGACTTATACATGCCAATTCGAGTTTTAGTTCTTAGATCTGTTTCCGATATGATACTGATCTATCAGTCAAAAGTGACGTTTTTGGTTGAAGAAATGTCACTTTTGACACTGACCGATCAGTATCATATCGGAAACAGATCGAATAACTAAAACTCGAATTAGCCTGTTACCGATATCAACCATAACATTGATATCAACTTGATTTGATCATAACATTCATAACATAACAGATCATAACAAACCACAATCAATGATAATAACAACTGATATTACATATCCTGCCTGAGATCCTATGCCATATATATGTTTTGTGTTTTGTACAATAAAGAGTTTATACATACATATACATAATGAATATATACAGAGGATTACTATAACTAACTTAAATCTGAGATAGGCCCTTGAGGTATTGTACCAAGGATCCTGGCGGCATTTCTTCGTTGAATCGCAATACTGATACACTGTGCGAGGAAGCTGCCAGCTCTTATTAAGAGGAAATGGGACGACCTTTTCCATACAAACGTAGTCCTCATTTTCCTCTCTGGACATTATAAAAAATATTTTTACAGAATTTTATGTATATTAACTATAGCTATGCCCCTTCATTTCACCTTTTTCGATTTTTTTCTTTTTATAAGAGTTAGGAGAGAAGAACAAATTCCATATCACTTACAAATATTAAATGCTCCCAACTCCAAAAATGTTAATTAAAAATCCGAAAAAAAAGCGGTGGTTGATATTCATCAAATTATTCAAATTGTGTCAAAATGTTTACAATAATGTTAATATTCGGAGAGGAAAATCGGGACTACGTTTGAATGAAAAGGCGGTTTCGGGGCGGTTGCCCACTATCGCCTTATGGGCATGGTACACTGCAGTCGATTCGCACATCGACGTGCGAGCGGGATGTCGCTATAATGTCGCTATAACTTCGGAGCGACGTGCGGATCGGACGCAGTGTGCCATGCCCTAAAGGATGCAAGTGTCGACGGACCGAGTCGTCTCCCAGTTATAGCGAGCTGGTACATGTGTACGAGTAGACAGAGGCAATCAGCTGCTACGGCTCCGTACAATGGCTGTGCTTGTACAATGACTTCCCTGCAAGTTGCAGCAATCGTGCAATCTCCGCCGCGCTCCGTTACGCCGCGATGCCGTTTTTGTTTCGGCAAGGCTCAGAGCGGTTTCGAACTTTTAAAATAGGTTCGATTTGACAACCGAACTACTTGTAATTAATAGTTGTAATGTATTTCGCAAGTGTTTTTCGAGACGCTGCCCTACTGCGTATAATAATCGCGTAGGTTACATTCGGATGGCGACTGCAATCATGATCATAATCGTTTATTGCAACCACTGGTACATACCTTCCTACTTACGAATACGATGTTACAAATCAAGATAGTATCACATGGCGCCTGACAAGGCAAGGGAACATAGGCAAGTAAATTCTTTAAAATAGTCCTTAAAACGAATGCCATAGATTAGTAACTAGTTATTATTAAAAAAAAATAGATTCTTATCTTCCAGGAACTCTGCAACAGAATATTAAAAGGGTTTTTAGTTTTATAGTAAATACCTTACATTATTGGTAATGTAGCAGTATTACTGTAGCGGCGTTACTTCTGCACCGTTGACGCGGGCGATGTCACAATAATTATTTGTTAAATTGTGTCGCTGTCGCGTTTAGACCGTTAATTCTGTCCCTCATTTCATCAAGACGACAGTAACATCGCCTGCGTCAACGTTGCAGCAGTGATGCTGCAACAACGACGCTGCTGCAGTTTCAGTTTCTGAGGGGTGGATATGTAGGTCATATTGAACAACTTTCCCCGACCCCAAAATCGCGAATAAAAAATCTGCCGTCTCATACCTTTTGGTGAATCACATGTCAATGTTTTCTATGGAACAGCTGATTTTTTTTCGCGATTTCGGGGTTGGCCCCCCATATTAATAGAAGTTGTTCAGGTGACCCACATAGGTACCTAATTACCTATTCACCCTTCAGCGTAACAATTTCACCCTGTATGGTAAATAAACAATTGGTTTCGAATGTTATTTACGAGTGAGATGCAAAGTCATATCTCAGTCATTAGTCAAAGCGATATCAAATCAAATTAGATTTTTTAAGCACAAATCAGCATACATTGCAATGTACGAGAGTAAAGTGCACACTGCGAGTGCAGGCAGTGTTGTGAAAGTAGAATGAGTCAAAACAAGCGCTGTGATAATTAGGGTCGCTTGTTTCGCGCCGACGCGACGGCAGCTCATTTTCGTGTCAGTTTTTGAAGGTATGGGAAGTTAGGTGTTAGGTAAGTAAGTAAATATTATATATTGCACCAAATACAAAACAAATTCTAACAAGTCTTACAATATAAATAAAAGTAGTAACACTTATCACTGTAAGCGATCTCTTCCAGACAACCATAGGGTAGCAGGATATGATGACCAAAACTTTTAAAAACAGGTAGTGCACGAATAAATTAGAGGAGTAAGAAAGTTACACAAACATTAAGTAAACGGCATACATATACATATTAAATATTAACAGAAATACATCTAATTTGGTAAAATAATTATACATATTTACATACATACACTATAAACACAGGGGTAAACCGGTAACACACCAGTAATGATTTTTCAATAGGTTTTTAAAGCTTAGAAGAGTTAGAGAGTTCATTAGGTATCTGGTTTTGTGGGGGTAGGAATTGAACAGTTTACCCATATGTAGATATGCCTTTAATTCGAGGAGTCAAGTATAGCAATGGGAAAGTTGCAGGATATTTTCAATATTGCCGCTAATTCCCAGAAACTTTCATGAGAAAGTTCTGATGCAAACCACTTAGAAAATTCTCTTTTAGATTAGGGTTTATTATTCAATGCACTAAATAGTTAATGACTGTTTTATGTGACATTTACGTCATACACTGGCGTCTGTTTCAAGTGGCATCGAAATTGAGACTATCGTCAAAACGATTGACGCAAAAAAAAAATACAGATAACTTTCTCTGAAAATTTTGCAGTTTTTGAAAATTCTCTTTGGCACATTGCTAGTCATGTTATGTGACCGTCATGTTCAATGTCGATGCATTCAGAGCATAGATGTTATATTGAATTTAGAGTGCATAAAGCAACAGATTGAATCTAAAGTGCAATTTGAAATTGAGGATCGTGTGGAATACGACTGCACTTTCAATCTTCAAGCAGGTCACTTATGTTGACTTTCATATTTCTTACTTTACCTAATACAGCTGTAGGTACTTTAGGTATTGCACGATGTTAAAACGTTTAAAAGTTGGACCAAATTAAGGCCTTTCCCAGAACAGAGGTATTTCCTTTACAACCTGGTGGAATTCTTTTGACATACATAATAGTCGCGTCTTATCAAACTGTCGTCTCGGTACTGTCAAACAACGCACAGCCTAAACAACTAAAGGTAAGACATCCATCAAAGGTACAACAGAACTGTACACTGCTAGTAGCACGATGGTAGACACTAGCGCCACGAGGTCATTTATGGAACTGAATAAAGAAGAAACTAAAGCGCTATCAATGACAGATATTGCATTCAGCCAATATCACATGTCCATATTCAATAGGCTCGAAAAGTTGATCAACGTCGCTGGCCGGTATCAAGCGGCCCAGAAACGGAGGGTGCTGGTACCCGGATTACTGATTAGTTTTAGTGCTAATCGTAATTTATTGGCCCTTCCTGGGCGGCAGATAAGCTGCTGTTACCGTTTATGACCCCTTTTGTTGTACGTAATAACATTTGAGTATGACTCGAGAGCTCACTTCTTCCGATTTGCAGTGCAGACATTATGAACGGGACAAATAAATTATTCTGTACAAAAGCTCGGGTCATTGACAAGTTGCAAAGAATTCGAGTTTCGAAATAATAATTTGAGTCTAAAAACACAGTCGAGCCTTAAATCAGTGCTCTCAAAGGACTCCAGTCTTAACCAACACTGCATATATCGGCTGTGTGACAGCGTGCAACTCGCATGCACGGCTATTCTCCATAAAAGGGAAGGGTGTAATCTGCCTATCGCCTCTCAGAAGCATGACATGACATGTCTAGTTGCGCTGACAGGCGTCAGTTACATTAATAACATAATGAGTATTGGATTAATCCGACGTCTCAGCTTCATTTTCCCGCCATCCTTCGAATGAATACCTATTTGTTTATTTCAACTTCATTGCACAAAATAAAAACTTAATGTACAAAAGACGTACTTAA
Source organism: Cydia pomonella (assembly GCF_033807575.1). Taxonomy (NCBI): domain Eukaryota; kingdom Metazoa; phylum Arthropoda; class Insecta; order Lepidoptera; family Tortricidae; genus Cydia; species Cydia pomonella. The sequence continues at coordinate 24,252,016 of NC_084710.1, read as the reverse complement.
TGCCCTGAGGTATTCTCTGCCATTTAACCTCGTGCGTGACATTTTTCCACATTATTTACTACTAAATACTAATAAATATTTGATTATTGATAATTTGAAATACTTGATACACAATAATTTCCACTTATCTCTATTATTTCACTGTTCAATGAGAGACAAATGGAATGTCTAACCCATTTGATTATCGATTTTCTGCTTATTCGTCTTATTTTCTTCCTTATCTGTCTGCCTGTCAGAAGCTTGTCCAACCACAAGACAGAAGCTAATTGCGCTTACAGACATTATTAATGAGTATCGCTAGATTAATTCCTCTCAAGTCTCAGGCTTCATTTCCACAGCGCGCCAAATTTCCGTTCCGCGGTCGCGGTTACCCGGTAACCCGGTTTATACCGGTACCGGTTATGCCCGTGTCCGGTACCGGGATATTACGGCTGATCCGATCGGGACCGCTAACTGATCGAGTTAGAGAACTTAACGTGGAACTTCGATAACTGGGGAAATCGTAAGAATTTGGAATGTTAAATTGTCGTGAGATGGCGTGTTTGGTCGAGCGATGATTGCATACGTTAAACTCTGTTTTCCTAGTATAGCGGTGTTGTTATAGTAGTATTATGTATCTCCATACATCTCCATGGCCGCTATACTAACGATATCCTAGGAAAGCAGAGCTTATGGTCAACGTGTGCAATTTTGTGAACGAAATTTTTCATACTAGCCATTTCATTTTAGGGTCCTACAGTCGAGTCATATTACAAGTCAACGTCCCATAAATATATTTACACGCCTCTTAGACGCTGACAATAAGGTCCTGTAAATATATTTTTGGAATTAATTATATTTTTGGTTGGCTTGTAAAGATGTAGTGAGGTCGACACTGCAGTTAGATAGATTCAAGTCTCTCCTGTGGACATAAGTGAACTCTTATCTGCATTAAGGGGAACTCATTTTCTATCGTATATTATGCACACAAGTTGATTCAGATATGTATTGAATAATCCTTTCTCATCGTATTTTCACGAAAACGTACGAACTTCTCATGCGATTTCAGTCCGTCTCAGTACAAAAAGTACTGAGGTTGACTGAAGTAGCATGATAAATACGAACGTTTCCGGGAAAACACTAAGGGAAAGGATTATTCACTACATCTGTAACAAGAAGCGTCTTTTTTTTAAATCTGTGTATGACCAACAGTATGTCAACTATGAAATAATGAAATAATAACTAATATGGCCTAATGAATAAACAAACCTGCACATAAATTGGTAGAGTCGGACAATGTCATCATTAATGTCAAATTTCTATGAAAATAATATATCATGATTTTTATAATGACACCTTCTTACTTTGATCCGTTCAAGGACATACTTGGCTACAAAGATAGCTAAGATGGATTGTAGATAGTAAATAAATACAATTATTAAACAATACTAAGCAAGCGCCGGAACTCGGATAGATAAAGTAGTTTTTTGGTCATTTTTCTGGTTTACTTAACAACAACTTGGATAAAGGCCAAAACATCTTCGCAGTGTATTAAATAAGCGCTTATATTTAGGTAAAATATTTTTTCTACTTATTTCCTACCCACAATGTGCATCTTGGTCTTTTCTAAAAGAACTAAAATATTGAACCACAAGCGGATTTCCTTAAGTTTATGGAACCGACGAACCGTTTATAGTTCTGTATTCATGTCTGCGTGACCCTTAAGTTACTGTCCGACCCGAGCAGCGTAAAGACCCATTCACATGCTACGAGGTTTTGGGACGATTATGGGCGAAATGCCATTATTAACGTATTGCCGTACAAAATTGTTAATATTTATGGAAGGACAAAACAATACAATATATAAGGTAAGTGTTTAACCCCTCAACCCCCAGGTCAGGGTTTGAATTTGTTAGCCAAAGTATTTCTGTTAAAAGGGAGGTGTTAATAAGATTCTCGCATTTGTTTTTGATTAGGAGGTAATAAATTATCGCCCTTAGAGTTGCGACATTGTACATAGGTAGATAAGTTGTTTAACAGAAGTAAGTATATGTTTCTCATCTTACGATAATCAGATCGATTTCTGGATTTAGATGTAGTGTCCGACTGAAACCGAATTATTTTTGCCCAAACAAATCCAAAGGTTTGGTTTTGCTCTAGTTTCGGCCGAAATCTGCTGAAACCGATAATGAAACTCCGGTGGAATACTACCGAAACTACAAGTTTCAGTCCGACCGAAATGTTAGGTAGTTTTTTGGCCGAACCCGAATCTTCGGCCCAAATATGATTTTTATGCTAAAATTAAACATCGGTCGGACACTATCAAAAAGTCGTGCCACGTAAACGATCCTTAAAGCGGACGCTATAAACCGCATTGATCACGGAAATTGCGGTCAAGTGTGAGCGCGATAAGGGCACACACACACACACACACACACACACACACACAATGTGCCGGATCTAATAAAAGCTGTGATGAGGGACTCGCACAGCCATCATATCTGACAAGCATAGCAGCAGAGGAAAACGGGAACGTTGGGGTGAAGGTAATGTCAATCTTCTCGATAAAAAGATTAACGGAGGTTGCACTCCGGGAGTGCCGGCAGAAGTGAGAACTTGAATATTAACGTTGTGCATTTTTGATATTTTGGAATGGTTAGGGAATGATTTTACACGAATTGCTTTAATTATTAGTATAAAAGTACTATCATTTATGTGGTAAAATACAATATTCATTGCAAGCGCCCTACACCGCCTAAAATTTAATTTATTTTAATTGTAAATAATTAACTTAATTTAATTGTAAATAATGTATGTACTTAAATATAAATTGTTTTGTCAATACTATAATAGGCCTTTTCATCTGCGTGAGATGTTTTAAGCAGCATCCTGGTAACGACACTTGCGTTCGTGGCTGTATAGCCCTATGCGAGAGAGGATCCCACGTCCACACACGCGGCAGGTGTATGCTTGCCCAGGTGGGCGAGGGTTGGAGGCCTGCTCGTGGCGCCTCATACGTTTCTCTCTTAAAGAGGTAAACCAGGCATCGTCGTGTGTGGCCTGACCATCGTGAATAGCACGACGCCATACGGGTCGGTCTTCGGCCAGTTTTTGCCATTGGTTACATGTGATATTAAAAGTAACCATATCACGCTTGACGCAATCTTTGAAGCGCAGCATTGGCCGCCCGACCGGTCTTTTTGCGTCTGCAACCTCCCCTAGCAGGATGTCGTGCAAACGAGTCCGTTCCATTCGATACACATGCCCAAGCCACCTCAGTCGTCTCTTCTTTAGTATGGCTGTGATACTATGGAGCTGTGCCTCGCTTAGAACAGACTCATTTGTCACGCGATCCTTCCATGTGAAGCCAAGTATGCTCCGCAGACAGCGCATATGAAAGGAGTTCAGCCGACGTTCTTGTTTTGCGTAAGTTGTCCAGGATTCCGCTCCATACAGAAGAGTGCTAGGACACACGCTTGGTAAATAAGCATTTTCGTTTTTACCGTAAGATGTTTGTTGTCCCAAGCCCTTGCACGGAGTCTTCCGAACGTAGTGGCCGCTTTGCCGATGCGGGAGTCGATCTCCACGTCGAGCGAGAGATTGCTCGACACAAGCGAACCAAGGTAGCAAAACTTGCTGACCACCTCGAGAGGTGCGCCGTTAAGTATAATCGTTGGCTGTTCTGAACCTCCTTGCGCTAGTATCACGGTTTTTCTGGCGTTAATGGACATGGAAAAGAGGTCACATGCTCTTGCAAATTTGTCCAAGATGGTCTGCAGCTGAGTCTGACTGTGAGCGACGAGAGCAGCGTTGTGAGAAGGTTGTGTATTGGCACCTACTCTCTTTGGAATTTTCTTTTCTGTACTCTTGAAGGTTGCTTTTGGAGACGATCTACAGGGCGTTCACCTGTACACAAGATCCGATGGTCAGATGTATAATCTTACGAGACTCAAGTCCAAACGTCATAGGGAGGACTTATTTGTCAATACTAACATAGTGAAAAGTAATATTAACAAATACAAACAAATACAAATAATTTTATTGAAAACAGTATAAGTACAGTGTTAGCACTTAAAGACTAAGGATTAAGGATAAGGAAAAGTTTACAAATGCCTGTACCTAACATATGGATCTTTGATGTCCGAAATAAAGTCTTAAAAATAAAAATAATAATAATAAAATAAACAGCAGGCATACATTTTCGCCTCGCGGTAGAAAGAGAGGGGGATGGACAACTCAAAATTTGCGTCTGATTACCATTCCCCACATGTGGATAAAATGCAACTTTCTCATTCGTTTTTGAACAATCAAGAGAGCCTTAACCAGTTGGTGTGGTGAAAAAAATTATACTAAGCTTTCTTTCAGTTTTGCTTTCTTTCACTGATCACTTTATATTCAAATTTTCATACTTCTTACCTTGCTTGACCTATTTTTATTGATCATGAGTGTATTTCTATACATAGATATGTAATAATGGCCTATTTGTGTAGATGAGTATCTTTATCGCACGGCGTTATTTCTTGCCACGCATTTGCGCGCCGTGAGGTCGCGATTAGCTCACGTGATTTATTCACGTTCCTACTTAACTACGCGTTCATTCACATAGACTCAATTTCAACCTTATATGGACGGGATAGGGTATAAATTTGAATACAAGCTTGACTGCTAGTTTACCATTGGTAACAAAATTAACTGTCCATTTTTGAAACTTATTGCAAAGTCTGTTGGCGTTAGAACCATTGTCGACACAATTACCCTCTCTGGTCTACCTAGACCGTATTTACGCTTGGACAGCCTTTACATCTTCAAATCTTATTAGTAATTTCTATGACTTTGGGGACCTTTTACATCTCCAAATTATGAATGTATAAAATATTATAGTAGTTTTTTTTATATTTTATGATTATTAATTGCCAAATTTATATGACAGTATAACTGGGAACCACGGTAGCCGTAAGAAGTGCAACACTCTTACGGTAGATGTCGCTGGGGCCTCCCAAAGGCCCCACCGACACCGGTACCGTGTGGTGGAAATATTCGCTGTATTGGGTAAGGTCTTGGTAGCTCAGATGGCAGAGCACTAGGGTAGCGATCCAGTGGTCGTGGTTTCAGGTCCCACTCAAGACACTGAATTTTTGCACTTTTAATTTGTTTCTAAGCTTAATAACGTCATTGACAGACGTTTCTGCTTGATACACAATTATTTTATTATTAATAATATTATAAGGTTTACCGGTTTAACCAGGTAAAGGCTGTTGTATTAAGTTGCTGTGTTTTTTCATGTCGCTATATGATATAGCTGTAAATGTTGTTTGACTTGTAAAATTTTTAGATTATGAATTTTGATTCTATGATCCCTTATGGTAACAATATAAGGCCGAGCATCAGTTAGCAAAATGTCCTGGTGTTGGTAGGTACAGCCATGTCCCTGCTTGCTATGCAAAGGGCTGTGATCCGATTTCCGCTGCGGACGTAATCCTGCTGTCTCCGGGCATCAAGCCCTGGGCTCTTCTATTCTACCGCACTGAGGGCATTAAGAGGGCCTGTGTCCAAATTCATGTATTTGTTTTGAGTATCAGTTTCCGCGTCAACGACTAGGGCCGACCTATTACCATAAGTAAGTTAATCTTGGGTACCCGAATGAAGCTTACGCATGTTTGATATAAGATTAAAACTCAAAATGAACAAGCTTTAATCTGCGAGAGTAATTACGGAGAGGCCGGAACCTATGATCTGTTGAATAAATATTCTGTGTGCTGGACGCCTCGTGAACTATTCATGGTTCCGGCTGAAAAAGTTTTGTCTCTACACGATCCTTTGATCCACGGTGACTTACCGCGGGAAACGCACGTATAGCATGAAAGTATATTTTGAAGGATTATGGCGTGAAGATAAATAGACAACAGAAGCTAAAAATTACATTTAAGGTCGTAACATCTACACTGGTATGGAAAACTCATACATTTATTTACCGTATTCGCAGGCAAGGGTCGAATGCGGGGGCGATTGGTCCGGAACCGATTCTTCCGATACCGTTTAGCAAGGTACGCTCAATGCTGCTGGCACGTACAGGGAAACTACAGGCAAAAGAAGCCATGCCTGGCATCAACGGAAAGCTCACAAAGGCGCTCCTGCAACTAGGGAAGGTCCGGCTGAGTATGGTAACCAGTGTCATAACAGGTCATGGACTATTTAACAAACATCTTTTCACAACAGGTGTCACGGACAGTCCCCTGTGCCGAGGATGCATGGAGACCGAAGAAACAGCCTCTCACGTGGTGCTGGAATGCAGCGGAGTGACTCCATACAGGGCTAAACATCTCGGATCTCCGAGAGACCTCCCCGAGGTCCTACTCAACATTAAAGGATTGATAGGATTCCTCGAGGAGCTGGGCTGGCAGGACTAGCCCACCCCCAACATATCACGCAAAATAGGCGCAAGTCGTCGAGTTGTGGAAAATCGCCCCAATACGAATACAATACAATACAATTACCGTAATCTTTGTGTGATGAGGCTGCCTTTCCACTATATATTTTCATAGTAATTAAGATAAAAGGTAAAAACGTCCGTCTCAAGCTTTGCGCGGCGCGCCATGTCTTCTGTTTCCTTCTCCTGACTTTACGCTCCCTCTTAAGCCTTAGAGCATTATCACATTGTTCGATTGTTCGGACATCGGTCCTACATCCAATATCGGATCGGGCAATGTGAAAACGCTCGTAGACTCATAAAATCCATCCCATATAGATCGTCGAACCAATACCCGTGCTCTTTGTTTCCCAATTTTAAAGTCCTTGAAAGTATCAACTTTCTATGGAAATTTTTATTTGATCTTGTTTTAAAAGATTTTTGTTTTTGCAGTAAGGGAATTCAGAAAAAACTCTAAAGCATGTTTAAACCCTTGGCTCGTGTAAAACTCATCTAATATATACTGGTATTCTATATCTATAGGTATTCGATATCTATAGGTATTCGATATCTATAGAGATAAGAGCTTGTCAGTAAACCCACGTATTATTTATTAATTATAACATTAAGTCCCTCTCTACCTCGGAATTATTCAACCAAGAAAGTTAGGAAGTATTTACGTTCAACGAAATTTAAATTTGCTTTTGGTCTTGTTTCTGAATTTAATCTTAAGTAGGTAATTGGTTTCGTGAAAATAGAACGCCAAGATAGGCCAAGTAAACCTAATCGCCTAAAGTCGAAAAGTCATTGTCTGATCTGCAAACAAGCACAACTCTCAGAATTATTTACAGTATTGGAATACTCCTAATGTTCAACAAAATTTTAATTTACTTTTGATCTTGTTTCCATATATTTATTGACCGCATACTATACATCGGGAGCCTATTTTACCGCCCTGACCATTTTGACACAACATTGTCAACTTTTTGTAGTCATTTCCGGATAAGTAAAGACCTCAAAGAGAGTAGTACTATGGAGTTGCCACATGTGTTCGCCCCGTGGGACAGAACAGATCATGTGCAATGCGACGAAATTAAAAACACGTTTTATCATTCCCGACAACATTTCAAAACGGTCAAAAACAACCTACGTAATTTGACCCGACTGGGTTAATTTTAATTGTGTTGATGTCAAGTTGATCTCATCACAATAATATATGAGATCAAATTGTCATTTAACGTCATTCTCGGAGGGATAGGTAAACGTTTTCCTATATAGGCCAGTACTCGGTGCCAGAATAACGTATTTTTAATCACCAATTTCGCTTCAGTCTTACCTCGTAATTATTTATGGCCCTTCAAAGTATCACCGCTCGAAACTTTTATTTGCCCAGTCTCCTTGTTTACTGTAACTTGGCCCGAGTTTTTCGGATCTCTTCGACCACTAAGTACTCGTAAACTCTGGGGCAAGCTGTGGCTATCGGATGCAAAGAGTTTGGCGGTTAACTGATAATTTGCGAACCTTGCTGGGATTGAAATTAAGGTCCACTACTGGTTAAGTTAGGCCCGATTATACATTGATTCGTGTTAAGTGCGAGTTCATATGTATATTTGCTACTTAACGCAAATAGTAAATGTATGAACTAGCACTTGTCTTAAGGCCTTCGCTGCGACAATTAGTACAACTCGTAAACTGGTGAACGTTAACATTAACACTAATCAATGTGTAAGTAAACAAGCCCGTAGTACTGTATATTATTTATTTATTTATTGTTCGGAAAACCAACAGCTATAAATTGTAAATAGTTATATATATATATATATATATATATATATATATATATATATATATATATAGATAACAAAGAGCCAATTATAGGTTTCCACCGGTAGCAACAGGTTAACAGATAATTGGTGGTTAGCACTAGATTTTTTTTCTTTTTTTTTACAACGTGTTACCACTAATATTTTTAAATATTAATACTTATTATATTATTTACTGTTCAAAGAACCCAAAACTTATTAGTAAACTTAATACGTTAATCGATACAGATACATTATTGTTTTAATAGCGGTATGTAATTATTAGTTATTCGTTTGTACTCCTGGTATATTCTTTAGTAATAAGTACAGTCAGCATCAAAAGTAGCGGATGAAACAACGCGCCAAAAGTATCTAATATTCCGGATAACTTTTCCAAAAATAGATAAATTTCTAGAATTCGCGTTCAAAAGTACCTATGTCTTTTACAGTCTTAGTTGTTGTATAATATTAAAGACATCACTTTTTGTTAAGTTGTTACAAAACGGTAGATACTAATGAAGCTTAATTGATCCGCTACTTTTGATGCTGACTGTACTAAACTTATAGGTATGACTTATTAAACAAACAACAATAAGAGCTTATAATTTAAGAAACCGTTATACGATAAAGCGGCATTTTGAATCTGGGCCTTACTTGCACAGTTTGCAGTCGTCTTCTTATACATTATTCACCGCAGTACACACTACACACTGCACAGTCTCTGTAGTCGGACCAAGCGGTTATGTGACATTGATAAATATCTTCATGAATGTCACATGTCTATGAAAATATGACGTTTGTCATTACACTCTCTCACATAGCTCTATTTGAGTCGATGCAAAGTTAGCTTGGACGGGCTGTAGAGTTACTGTTTGCTAACTACAAGGGCGTCCGCTAGCTGGTGCGGGTGCCCAGAGCGGGTGAGCGTATTAACAAAAATAGTTACCTATACGATACACGCGCTGAAAGTAGGAAATTCGCAATGGGTGGTCATAAATTAGTGCGGTAAAGTAGCACCATGTGTTGTGTAATGTAAATAGTATGAACGTTGCTAAGTGGTGCGGACGCGTGCGACCGATTTTACCTACAAAGCGCGCCCGCTCCGTGCACCCGCGCCAGCTAGCGGTGGCGCTAAGACGCAGGGATAGATTCTTATCTAAAATATTCTGGGCAGGAAAATAAACTACGATATAGGCCCTAATGAGGAATGAAAGAGACACCAAAAACCTTTAAGTACAATAATAATAACAAATGTAACGGTATTGGTTAGTCTCGCAGTTGGCATCTCATACAATATTCAGCTGTAAGTACTTATACACACCGCACGGGTCGTACTGTTTGCGAATTCCAAGACTGGAAGAGAGCAAATAAATATTGAAATAGGGCTCTACAGGTAAAACTTATGCAATAATCTAACATGGATGACGATATAGTAAAATTATAAACAAACGTACTGCGTGCCCGTATACTTGCAGTCGTCGTCTACCTCAACAATCACCGGGGTACTCACCGAACGGACCCTACTGTGTTACTGTATGCTAACTCCACGCTGACACAAGGAGGCCAATTCAAAGCTACATTGTGATCACAAGAGTCGAGCCAAGTCGAATTAACGAGTGTAATGGTAGCTGTACCTACTCGGAGTCGCTGTCCAATAAAATATGTACAGGGTACACACCGCACGGTCCTCTCTGTTGTTTGCCGACCCCAGACGCAAGGAGCAAGACTCGGACTGCTGGGACTGGAGCAAACAAACACAGGTATACAGGCTAATTCGAACGCGCACCTGACATCTAAACGATATTTGAATCATATTGGAATCATATCAGCTGTCATTCTCGCGGGCGTCTCGCTCGTACTATGACAGCTAACGGTAATTACGATATCATTCTAATAGCGGTTTGATGTCGAGTGCTCGTCCGAATTAGCCTGTTAGACTGGTTCATAAGTAACAACAAAGTATCGACGATTTCTGTTAGTTATATATAGTCCTCCTCATCGATTTCGATGACGGCGATCGACCTCAGCAATTACGGATTACGCCGATTATGGGCCCTAATGTGGCTGGCCATGAACTTGGTCTTAAAGACTCTTTTGCAGGTGTTACAATATAGTTGGCCAGACGCGTTGTATGTATACGTGTAACAGGGCTTCGGTCTCTCTTTACGTTGTTGGCGTTTGGTATCTAAGGCATTGAGGCGGTTTTCCTTAAACGATTTGATATGGTTAAAAATGTTAGTTAGTCTCTTAACCTCTCTTTATAATTTATTATTTTTAATAAAGTCTAATTTAGATTTCAATGGAAGAGCAGCCAATTCACTGGTATATTCTGTACTTACATAGCTCGGACCAGTCGGACCTACTTAAAAATTGAACCAGGCGCGATAGCTGCGACTGCGAGATTTTTAACGTTGTCGAATGTCTTTTCAGCATAAATAAATTTACCTAGGGTAAAATAGGCACCTGCTTATCCATATAAAATGTATATGGATTTTAATCAAGAAATTTAAAAAGTTAACCGAAGGGGCAAAGATATAGTGGTACATATGTATATCCAACGATCGTCGTTTTTGCTAGAGATCGGACGACGTCGAACGAGATGAACTGTCGCTGTCCCTCTAAATTTTGGTCAATCTCTGATATTAATGTATCTTACAAAGCAATATCAGATATTTAAAGTTCCAATCCCATTATAGTACTAATTATAAAATACATCCTTATTTCGCTGCAACCTTTTAGAAGCGAATTCGAGATGAAGTTTCTATCCCTCTACAGACCTTGATCAAACTGTCTGCCGGACTCGGGAAGTTGGGATTGAATTGGAAAGTGCCGTGACATGGGTCGCCTGTAGATAACGCAGGCTAATGAAAGAATCACGGAATGAAACTTAGCTTTTGTGTCGTGCTCGTGACAAATTGCGTTTATATTTAATGCTTGTGAATAATTGTATTTATTTGAAATATTTTATGATCCCCGTTACAACCGTAATATTAAACGTAAGTAAAGTAAATAAATAAATCAATTGTGCATAGTCATATTAATGAACCATTATAAATTTGATCGGCCAAGATCCAACAGAAATGACTCATTTAAAGGAAAATAAATAAGGCCGCGCAGCTCTATAAATGTCTGGCCTGTTTTTAAACCTCGGCCTCCTCGACACATTAATTTTTATTGGTCATTATTATGCCACAAATTCTAACGTAACCATTAGGTTAGAGGTAGTGACTTATAAATGAGCCTATTTAATAAAATTTCTGAATGTGGATCTACAAATAACTCAGAATGTTCAATATATGTTAGACTACAATGTAAGCGACATTACAAGATTAAATGAAAACGTCTCAAATCTCCCCTGAGCATTGCCATTCATCGCTCTGTATAGCAACCTTCTAAACAGATCCTCAGTGGTCCATATTGTGTTTACAATAAGGTTCAATTGTCGGTGAGCAGAGCAGTGTGGAAGCACACAAATCTGCGTAAACATCGTTACAGCAAATGCCCAATCGTCATGCGGAACAATGGAACGTTTCTTTAGCCGACGTTTTCGACAGTCATCTAACGAGCTACGTTGCGCCACTTGGAAGTAAGTAGGTCGTTTCAAGAAGCTTATGAAACGGCGGAGGTTGCATGTAGAACAGAAAAGCAAGGAAATATTAGTGGCTCCATGAGTTGTAGGCCTCGCGAACTCCATTGGCTCCGCCATTTTGAAATATACGAACAAAGATCTATTTAATTATCCAACCGGCTTACTAAATCCATGAGAATCGATTGAAACATGCAACCTGTAGACGAGAACATACGAACATTCAATTTATTTTTGCCCAGGCTGAATTATCCTTATACTGTAGACAAGTGGCACTGTCGAATGATTTTTCATTTTTTAACCTTGTTACTAGGTGACGTTATCAATGGCGGCATTGGGCCGACATTTTACATAAATATACTAAAGTACCGCATCTATGTCTATGGCTATTGTGTGTGTGTGTGTGTGTGTGTGTTTTTTTTTTATTGCGACGTAAACCAGGAATGTAAGTTCTTATAATTATTATGACACACTAAAATAACTACAAATTTAGATTTTACACACAAGTCTTTAAGAGATTTTGTCTTATTTCATTGTAAAATACTCGTAATAATTGCTTATGACGTTTTGATATTTCTCATCAAAAAAACTCCGATAACCAAACTTGATGCAAAAAAGTAATGTTACCCTCTTATATCACATCAAATAATGTGAACGGCTCTTATATTTGACAGCAAGTGCCCTCTAGCGACGTGAGTTGACAGTTGACGTCGATAACCGTCTGCCTCATGAAACACTCATAATGAAACACTATCTAACTATTCTAAACCTTACTGGAAGTACTTTAAGGTTCATCGACGGTCAGTGAAGAGTGTCGCTGTCAGTACCATCCTACACAATGTTCACTGACTTTACATGTACCGTATTGCCAAGACATAAGGTGTATTTATAAATAATCTGTTAAGTACAACAGCCGACAGCAAGACAAAGGCCCACAATTAACTATAATGTTATCGTAACACAAAGGCGGTAATAGACTCGAGAACAACGCTCTCCGCGAAATTACACTTCATTAGAGATGGGACGTGGACACGATTGATGAGTGACGATTAATATATTTGAATATAATTAGGCGTATGTAAACGCAAATTAACTGAAAAAGTATTCCTCGAAAGATTTGATCAAAAAAATAGTTACGATTATTTCACAATCGAAATATACAAAATTAATCAAGACAAGAATAACTCTGAGGACAAGACTAAGGGGTACACCCCTTGGTCTAGTCTTGTCTTCAGTACTGAAAAAAACTGTAAACTTCAAATGAAAAAAACTGATGCGAATTCAGTGGAAGCTTTTTACGAATCCGTTTTTCATATTTGCCTAGATCAGCCCGTGACCTGCTGGAATTGTTAATGGTTTTTGGCTGTTTGATTCTTCTCTTTTAATACACTTTTAATTTCAGCCCAATAATAGGTAGTTGAAAGAACGGCACTGCAGGACGTTTGGAGCTCTTACTCTATTCTATGTCAACTACCAAATGCGATTATTGTACGAAGGAGTGTATTGCTGTCAACCTTACCATTTTTAGAAGACGCCACTTGCCACGATTGTTGTATGACCCATACAACCTTAGCCGATTTAGTCCGGTTGGGGGGGAATGTTACAGGGTGCCGTTTTGTCTTCAACGCTCAATTTCTGCAGACATGTAGCTACTAGGGCAAGTTTGATGTCATTTTCGTATAATTCGAGGACGGGGAATTCATTTCTGGGCCAAATTTAGTCTTCTTGAATATTCGTGACTAATATTATGTCACCATACAATTAAAAGGGAGAATTCATCGTAATTAATATTTACCCTTTCATATCTCGGTAAATATTGATCCTAGCGAAAAAGTGTATAGAACCTTTTTTGTAGAGATTTTTATGTAGATTACTTTACTAAAGGATTTTTTTGCTGGGAGATTTTTTTAATTCTGTTTTTTTTTGTTACATATTTTTGTATGAAACATAGTTACCAAGTAAAAAAGAAAGTAAGTTAAATTGTACTTGACAGTGTATGATTAATACCAAATAAAATCTATCTATCTATCTATCTATATTCTGTATTCTATATTAAAAGGGCTATCTCACACAATTTTTTATTATGGTAAAATCAATAATTGATCCCATCGAAAAAGTGTATTGAACTTTTTTTGTAGAGAATATTATGTAGATTACTTGACTAGACGAAACTTTTTTGCTAGGAGTCACCGTTTGCGAGTTGTTTAAAAAAACCCAAAAAAGGGACCTTTACTTTTTATATGTTCTTAAACATAATAAGTACATGTTCTTGGAAAATTTATTAATATGTATTGATACGTTTTTATTTCATAAAAACTAGTCTATTCAAAGGGTTTTTTGTCACTTTGACATCTGTCAATAAGGCAGTCTAGACTAGGTCCCATAGTCGCGTCATCGCCACCAGAAGATTTACTCTTTTGTGTCATTTTACATTGTATAGGTAGTTAAAATTAAATTCTCTGTGCATGACTTTGTTTTATATGGGTGCTTGCCTGAAATATTTTCTTTTATGCACCGAAACACAATAAAAAAACTTTTTTTTATTTGATAACTCTGAAACTAGGCGAATTAAAATAAGTTTATATACATATTTGTCTCTAAATATGATTCGGAGGAATATAATGTTAAAATCTTTCCGTTTCCTCGCGGGCACCGTGTATACACATGAATTATTATTAATGATTACTTATTCGAATAACGGCCATCTCTGCTCGTGATAGCGGAGTGGCGTGCGATTGTCGTTGTCGTCTGTCACTTCTGACAGCCCGGCGCGGCACAATGGCAAAGTTCGCGAGAACCACTTAGGCGTTGTAAAAGCTTCACGGTCACAATAAATATATTTAGAAAGCGGGAATAAAGTGTGACTCGAGCTGCGAGCTTCAACGATTTAGTAACTGTAATCAAATAAACATTTTTATCAGGCATATACTTCACGCCTCTTTTTAAATTATGATTCTTTTGACAACTCCAACTGGAAAGAGCTCGTTTCATTCTTTGAAACCTGTGAAAGGTTCATTTTGTCATCTAGAGAGACCAAATGGGTAAATTTTAAGTTATTTCTGCTTAATTTTGCTACGAATGTGAGATGAGCCAGTATTTTCGTGGTGGTGCAACGATGTATGATATAAGCCATTCCCAAGAGCCCTGAATGATCTGCTTTATCCCAAGAATAACTACATACTAAGTACATACTAAATTAAGTAATTTAGCTGAAGAAGTTCAGCTGAGGTTTTCTATAATGTTCTATAGGGCTGCTCCAAAGTTGGTCAAATTTAAAGTCCAATCTTCTGAAATTGCGTTGCGTCGTCCTACTTATCTCATAAAGCATAACTAGCATAAGTCATCTCTAAGTGGAGAAGCGGCCATAGCGGCTAACAAAGTGCTAGTGCCTCCACCTCAATTTTTCAAGCGGCTTTTTCCTCGAGATCTAATGCTGCGTTATTTACGGCGTGGTAAAGCCTCTAATTAGTCCAACTTTGGGCTCACGCTCGAAAGTTCCAAGATGATGTTAGCCGCGGGACAATGATAGATGATTGCGCGTTATTTCTGAATAACGTTAACAATTTTGAATATCTGAATATTCATGGTACACTCTCGATGTAATTCAGAGTGGTGTTTAGAGGGTTTACGAATATCTTCAAAGGTTGTGCTGGCTCGGGAAGATGGTGCTGAAAGTGGAATTAAATTGAGTTTACTTGATTAAAGCTTTTTGTTGTCTTACATTCTTGTTGTAACGTTTTAGTGCAGTCACGTCTAAAAATATCGATACGGACTAAATCCCAAAAATATGGATACACGACTATATTGCCCATGTATTAAGGTGTAGATAGAGAAACTTCCTAGGCAATAGGGAAAATGCACTGCGACTAATTTATACGGACAGTACAAAAAAATTATGTACCGGGCTCCGACGGAGTCCGTCTAAGTCTACGTCGATTTCAAAACAACAGTGTGTGGGTGTCATTAAGAACGTCATACTCGTCGTATTGTACCTATTACCATACGTATTATATTTTTTTTAAATATACCTATATTTATGATGAGACTCCCAAACTTGGTAATTACAAATGCCCTGCAAAGTTACTTTGGTCCGTCTCTAATATAGAGACAAAGATTTTAATGGCTCATGATCGAGATCATTGGCGGCAGCTCATTGCTTAGTAAAACCTGGGGGCCTAACCAAGATGACAATCGTTCGCAGAGAAACGAAACGCTGTCTCTATCGCACTAATGTGGAAGAGAGATAGAGAGACAATAGCGTTTCGTTGATTATCATCTTGACTCCGGGTCCCAGGACGGGATCGCAATCAACGCTTGACAGACCGACTATAGTAATAACAAGATAGAACCAGACTTGTTCACATTTTTTTTGATACAGAGGACTTACTAATAGTCGTAAAATGATTACTTACTGTACTTTGATATTGAATACTGAAATAAGTTTTTTTTGTAAAGGTGATAATTTTTTTATTGTGTACTATTTATCTTATACCTTTAAACGAGCAATTCTTGTAAATATATATATTTCTGTGATCTCGGAAACGGCTCTAATGATTTCGCTGAAATTTGGTATATGGGGGTTTTTGGGGGTATACAATCGATCTAGATTAGTCTTATGTTTGGGAAAACGCGTGTTTTCGAGTTTTCATGCGTTTTTTTTTCGACGCAGAATATATAATTAATATTGTCCTTTTTGGCTGAATCAAAGGAACTCCTAGTTCAGGCATTTGTAAACTTTTCCTTATCCTTAATCCTTAATCTTTAAGATCCACCACTGCACTGTACAATACGTTTTCAATAAATTATTTGTATTTACAACACGAACGGTGAAAGAACACCGACAACATTAGCCGACTATCGCCACTTGCTTCAGTTACGCTAATGCACGACCGCCTGAGACGACGAAGCTAAGTAAATAGCTTAAACCAAAACGATCTGCGTTATTGCAGCACCGCCGCAATATGCAAGTAGACTTACACTGATCACAGTTACACCGGATCTCATAGGAATATGGCTCACGAATAATCTACAAGATTATGAAATTATTATGTAATCATTGTGTCGGTAATACTGAGTGGCGCAAATATGTTCAGTTCAGTTCAGTTCAAATATACTTTATTCATGTAGGCCTAGCAACAAGCACTTATGAATAGTAAGACAGTATTACATATAATTATCTTAAGCTAATTATCAGAGCAATTTATTGATGTAAATATTATTCCATATATAATACTAATGAATATAATTCATAGATCAAATTGAATACTAAGAATTTCACAAAATATCGTCATACAAAAAAAACAATTGTATAAAAAATACTAGTCTAGAATGTTTCTAGAACAAATTCTAAATGTCAAACAAATAAAAAATAAAACAACAAAGGAAGTACATGCATTGGAATATCCATTTCATCATCATTATTCAAATATAATAAATAATTAATCATTTCGAATCACAATTAATCCCACGTTGTTTTATCATTCATGTAGTCTTGTGTGGTACACGGCTTGAGTGACAATTGCGTGTGGTAGTGGAAAACCAACAAGCTTCGAGATATTTTAAGTATATTAAACTGGGTTATACTCACGTATTTTAAGTTGAAGATTGCTTGACACGTTTCGCTTCATTACGAGAAGCTTCAACGAGAGCACGCGTTGGCGAACCGGTGCAAACTTTTATGATAAGCTTTAAGATTTGTTAAATGCAAACTTAAGAGGTTCATTTAAACTTAGGTACGCTGTTGAAGTTACTCAAAAGTTAGCCCGATTCGAACTTGTAAGAAGTCACAGCGGTATGATACTGATCTGTCAGTGTCAAATGTGACATATCTTCTAGAAAAAAACGTCACTTTTGACACTAGCAGATCGGTATCGTACTGCTGTGGCTTATTTATTTATTTTAAACTTTATTGCACATAAAAACAAAGTACAACAGGCGGACTTAATGCCAATAGGCATTCTCTACCAGTCAACCATAAGGCAAAACAGAGAAAGTTCAAGGTGGGTGCAGTGAGAATAAATCTATAAGCATCTTATAAGCATTGTTCGAATTGGGCCGAATGTCAATAACAACAAAATTTAATAGTTTATTCTTTTTTGCTTCAGCGATCGTATGATGGATTTGGTTATTGATTTGATAATGACAGTCTGTACTGTACATCTGTCGCCATCAGATACTTATATTGAAGCGGCCGAGGTGCTCAAAAATATCTGAACACACACTAACGCCTTGACAATAAGGGCGTGTTCAGATATTTGTGAGCACCATGGCTGCTCCGATATATCTGATAGCAAGTGTACTACGCTGAATATTGTATGAGCAAAAACTGCTATACTAACAGCAATACACTTTACTGATCATTGGTAGACTTTATACCGTTGAAATAAGAGTCACAAGTGGTCAGCCAACTAAGTCAACGATGGTACTAGTAACTACGCGTCACAAACAAATACAGGAGTAACCAACTCTCGACCTTATCTCGTAGCCATAAGCTCAAGAATAGTCAGCCAAAGAAACCCTTACATTAAATAACAATTACGGCAGCTGAAGTTTATTTCGCGGTCGAAGAGATTTGAAAAAGTCCAATTTAAAGTAAACAAGAAGGAGACCGATTCTGATTTAACATTTTGTTACTGTTCTGCTCTTGTTCGGATATGACCTTGATGATAGCTCACGCTGATTGGCGCAAAAGAAATGCACTGGTCATGTCATTAGACATCTCACTCGTGTTAATCGGTGTGTGTAAGGTGCACTGTGAGTCGTATCAAGGACCATACAGTAATTTCTTTTTTAGTTTCAATACAACTACCCCTACGTGAATGACCTTCATATAGGGGGCAATTTACATATTGATTAGTGGTTATTTATATATTTTGCTACTTATGTTTAGTGGTACTAAACACTAATCAATGTGTAAACAAACAATTCGATCGAACACTGATATCGGAATTATTTCTAAATTATGTATTTTATTGTTACAAGTACTATTTATAGTAAGTATAGTATATTATTAATAGTAAGCGCAATTGCACAATATCTGAATGACATAATTTAGATGTCATTTTGATATCAGTGTACGTTCGAATGGGCCCGATATTCATAAACCCCGCGTCCACACCTACGGGTAGGCCTAGGCCTTATCTATTGTTTCAATGAAACTAAAAATGACACGTTTAACATCTGCCTGATCATATCATATATGTATACAATGGATAACAAAGATAATTGAGTATAGAGGCGTATTGTCAAAGTAAATTTTTTAGTCAACTAAATTTACTGCCATCTTTCGACACAGAACTAAAACCCTTAGAACATATGGCTATTTGACCCATGTTCTTTCACTGATATGTGTTAAATATCTAACGGTATCGCCATCTACTATCGCTATCTAATCGAGCATAAATTTTTCTTGATTTTAGGACGACACATTTATTTCTTAGACTTTATTTAAGTATCTTACACGGAAGTATATATATCTTTGTTAATAACAAGAAATTACTATCTGAATAAACCTCTAGTTAATATCATAACAAGATCAAAACCATATCTAATTGTTAAATAATAATCGGCCTCGAATGTAAAGTAAACAAGAGGCCAAAAGTTTCGAGCGGTGATACTTTGAAGGGCCGTGAATAATTCCAAGGCTTGAGGCCCGATTATAAATACATGGGTTATTAAAAATACATGGCTTTTCTGAGACGAGGTTTGTTGACGTACCTATATACAGGGTGTTTCATCCAAATGGAACAGTATAAGTTAAATAAGACCTTTTAAACATTCAACCCTTTTAAAGCGATTTTGGATGGATTTAGTTACTGGCGAAGTTCGCCGATTCTTTAAAATAATTTTAGTGCTAGTCATGCACGATGTAAAATATATTTGTTTTTTTTTTTGCATAATACAGTCAACACCCTTTTGTGCCTCTGATTTATTCGTTCGGGTTTTTTCTTTCAAAAAGATAAGCCTGTTTGTATTTAATTATTTTTATTTTAAACGCAATATCTTATTATTTATTCAAATGGGACTTAATCGCGTATAAATAAGTTTTTAAATTTACCTCCGACGTTTCGAGGACGTCGTTGTCAAAATCGTCAAGTAAGTAAGCCTTCCGTTGCTAAGCATTTGCTAGAGTCAGGATTAAACCACTGGATTGAGTTGCATAACCCTAAAATCTTTTCTATACATCATCGGTTCCAGAATAGAAAAGTTCGAGAAGCCATTGAAATCAAAATAACGTAGTCATCGGTACGATAGTTTTTAGGATATCATTCACATAGAACTCAGTCATTACTAAATAAAAGCGCAAGCAAATATCGCTGGTTGAAAACTAGAACTTTGTGAGTGTTGTGTGTCGACTGGGTGACATCCCTAGTGCGCAAAACAAGTTGATAAACAAGACCAAGTGCGGGTAGTTCGGAAAACTCGCGCGGCTAGATGTTGATATCAACTTTAGCTAGTCTTCTCTGAGACCACGGGGATAACGGGGGCGAAACGTCGTAGGTAGGTAAACTTAAAAACTGAATCATACGCGATAAATAAAAGAAGATAAATTGCATTTTTTTAGGATTACAAGAAAATGGAAAGCATGATACACCTCTGGAGTTGCAGGCGTCCATAGACAGGGAGACTATTTACCATCAAGTGCTTGTTTGCCGCCGACGTAGTATAAAAAAGCCACATTTGATTAAGAGGCCATTCGAACGTGCATTCGACATCAAAACGATATTTAAAATCATGTCATCGGTTTTGTCCGTGCATTTATTAGCGCAAGCGAGACGGACGAGCGAATGAGGACAAAATGAAATTATTTATATATTTATACATAATATTATACAATTATTTGAATTGGCCTCTAACTAGCCGTCTACAGCGCAAGAGACGTTAAATACGTATTTTAAATTTTTGCTGTGCTACGAATATGGTAGCAGTTCTACGGCGTAGCTAGTGCTACGTGATATCTACGAAAATTTAAAGCAAACGAGGAAAGTGGGTAAATGAAAGTTCGAGGAGATATACGGCCCTATTCGAAGAATGAAATACGATAACGAGAAGTTCTGGTTTAGATAAGTTCTCATTTAGACATCGTTTGTATGTCGTATAATTGATAGAAGCAGCTCGATTCGGGCAACCAATGTCACATTGACGTTAGAAATATCGTAGATAGATTTTATTGGGATCACAGCGGAATCGAAATAAACGTCAATTTTGACATGTCGTTTAGTTATCGATCTTTTAAAGATCTTTCCAAGATCTTAACCGTGTCTTAATCATTCTTCGAATCCGGCCGATACTTTGAGGAGCTGTAAACAAATAAAAATAAATGCAATTATAAACAATTACGAGGTGAGACGACCGGGACTTACATAGGTTGGTAATTGAACATATGTCTGGCAATCAGCTAAAAGTGGTAGGAGTTATGATCTACGTATGAAAGGTTTACCTGTCCAAAAACGACGTTAATACTTTCGATTGTCTACTGTAAATAATTCTGCGGGTACCCACCAAGGTTTGAGCTGGTTTGCAAATCAGACTTTTTTAGACTTTTTAGACGACTTTTAAACTTTATGAGATAAGGCTTGCGTTCTATTTTCACGAAGCCAATTACCTACTTAAGATTAAATTCATAAACAACCGAAAGCCAATTTAAATTTTGTTCAACGTAAATACTTCCTAACTTCCTTGGGTGGATAATTCCGAGAGAGACGGGACTGAATGCTATGATTAATAAATAATGGGTTTGCTGATAAGCTCTTATCTATATTAGATGAGTTTTACACGGGCCAAGGGTTTAAACACGCTTTAGACTTTTATCGGTGGTCCCTTAGCGCAATAACAAAAACTTGGTATTTAATATAAACAACAAGAATAAATAAAAAAATCATTGTACGACATACTTCCACGGTCTGTAAAAAATGCGATGCAGAGTGAGAATGCAGAAACATACTGGTTCTGAATTACTTTTTTTTTATTTTTATACTACGTCGGTAGCAAACAAGCATACGGCCCGCCTGATGGTAAGCAGTCTCCGTAGCCTATGTACGCCTGCAACTCCAGAGGAGTTACATGCGCGTTGCCGACCCTAAACCCGCCCCCCCTAGTTGAGCTCTGGCAACCTTACTCACCGGCAGGAACACAACACTATGAGTAGGATCTAGTGTTAATTGGCTGCTGTTTTCTGTAAGGTGGAAGTACTTCCCCAGTTGGGCTCTGCTCTGCTTACTCTGCTACTACTTCTGCTACACTCCTTATTGGGCGTTAACTATTGGTGGTGGCGGCAGCACTTGTATTGTTTGCACTTTACGTAGTTTAATCCATTGGTTATACGCCACACCAATATAAATACGGACAAGTCAGAGCGAAATGATCGCGTGAAAATACCGGGAGGTCGATTCTAATTAAACGATTTGTTATGCGTTAGATGTGGTTTTGACACGACCCTGCTAATCGGCTTGGTGGTTGGCGTGGACCTCACGCACGAGTTTTTCTTCATTTCACATGCACCAGCGTAAGTGATCTTTAAGGTCGTATCAAAATAGGATCAAAACCATAACAAATGTTTAAATCAGAATAAGCCTCGTGGAATCTCTTTAGTTCGTGCTTCGTGCACGATGTAGTTTGAGCTACCCTCTAAAGGGTTTCCTTTGCGCTACGACAGTGGACTTCTTCAACAAGCGATGTGTTCCAGGTTCCAAAAGGTCGGTAACGCAGAACTGGCTCTTCTGGTGAGTATAAGCTGACAATGGACGTTTGTTACCTTGATTACATATAAAGACACCACCAGTATTTTCAATATACATTTGTTCCTTAAGAGTCATACGAAACCTCCGCTAAAAAGCCGCCCCAATACAATCTTAGTTACGCTCTCATTTTAATATAACATATTTACAACATAAATACTCGTATACACATACGATCCTATATGTCTGTCAAAAAAAAATATACAAATAAAATAGAGCAATGACAAGTTTTGTATGAGAAAATTTCGATTCGCTCCAATTTCACGACGAAATCTAGTATTCAAAGAAAAGATACCACCTCTGCATAGAAATGCCTATGCAGGGGCGGTGCCTTTTCTCTGCAGCTTCGTCGAACTAGACACATATATTAGTATATAAATATCTTGTGATGTCACAATATGTAGTATTGAAATGAGAGCGGCGGCTTGGTTCGCGTGACTCAACATACATAGACCGGCCTGGCCTAGTGGGTCACTACCCTGCCTATGAAGCCGATGGTCCCGGGTTCGAATCCCGGTAAGGACATTTATTTGTGTGGTGAACACAGATATTTGCTCCTGAGTCATTGGTGTTTTCTATATACCACGTATGTATATCGTCGCCTAGTACCCATAGTACAAGCTTTGGGGCTAGGTCGGTCTGTGTAAGATTGTCCCCAAATATTTTTTTTATTTCAATATATTAGTTCCCTACTTAATGGCCAATAATCCGACGTAAAATTGCCGCAGTATCAATCCCGAGTAGGCATACATTACCCCTTACTGTTATCTGTATACGCTCGTTCGCAACCATCTGGATATAATAAAAGCTTAAATAAGGATGCCCGTCCATCATGAAACCCCTGACGTGCCATTTTACTGGCCGCTACACAAGGATGAGAAAATGCGAAACAATATTTCACGACCATGAAATACTTTCATGTTTGGACGGTTTTTTTTACTTTTTATCGCAAAAACTGGCTATGGAAGCTTAATTCGGATTTAACAACTTGTTACGATTTTGGTCTTATTTTTTTTTTATCGGTCGCGCTGATTTGAAATTGCTAAATGAAGTAAAAGGCATGCGTGAGATGCGGGCCAATCACCAAAATAACAGGTCAAGGTCGTATCAAAACCATAACACATTGTTGATTTAGAATCGATCTTCCGGTGTATGACCCTCAATACTTAATGTCGGTAAAGAAAAACTTCAGTTTTTAGTCCTCATTTTAAGAACTCTTCTGAGGTTTATAGACTAGTCATTATATCCAAATTCAAGTTGTATTAAACTTTGTTAGAGAAGTTTCTAAAGAAAACTCAATTGAATTTTCTATACAAACTTGACCTGACATCTTTATTGAGATGGCTAAATCTGTGCAACAAATTTCAAGATATTTTAACTTTGTATATTACGATTCATTGTTGCAATAAATTGAGTAATGAATACCAATGGAAAAAAATTTCTTTTATTTATAAAGGTCCTTTAAAATTAATAGCTAAAGGTGATTTTGAAATATGGTTTGAGTCCGTTTAAATCCCGATATCGATTCAATACTCAAAGACAGAGTCGTAAAACTAAGTCAAGTTCTTTAAACATAAAACTGGAGTTTTATGAGGGGCATCCAAACTATAAAAAACCTATTTATTTGTTATTCTCGCAGCACATATCTTGTACAAAATATCACAAATCGGCATCAATTTGTAAGTTTTGTATCGACCAACTCTGTCCCGAAACACATTTGTCAGTCGTTTCCGTACCTGCATAAACGCCGGGACCATCGTTCGAATAAAAAGTAAAATATGCTCGCATCTATACGCAATAAATGCGTCAACCGTGAAGAATTATAGCGGTTTAACTGAAAAGCAACTGTAAAAGCCTCGTGCGTGACGAATAGTCGAGAACGGGTGCAGGTGGCATTGGTATGTATGCTGCCCCACATACAGTTGCCATATGAAGAAATTGAATATTCTGACCAAAGTCCGGACATCACCCTAAACATAATATTTTCTGGACGTTAATTTCTTCAAACACGGCGGACACGGACTCTGGGTGATATAGTCCGTGATTTACCTTTACACAATAATTGAATTTTACATGAAATAAATTTCACACAATAAATATTTGATAAAAATAATTTGATTTTTTCTTAAGTTGTTTAGAGATCTCTCTCTCTCTCTCTCTCTCTCTCTTAATCTCTCTCGCTTTATCGTTATCCCGTAAGGGATTCGTATAGGAGGTGTAAGCACGTACTGCTTGCCTTAAGAGTTAGTCAGATACGCCTTGTCTTACTAAGATGGCATATAGTCGAGAAATTGGGACCAGTTCCGCCGTGGCGAGGTGGCCGAGGGGTTCATAGCGTTAGCCCGGATAGCTAAAGACTAGTACGAATCCGGCCTTCACCACGTGAGGCCTTCGTCACATTTTCTTTAATATATAAAATCTACTTCAGTTTGTAATAGATAGGTAAGTATATAGTTCTATAGTGCCATAGTGTGACTACTTAAAAACACAAATCAAAATATTTTCCCAAAATTAGGCGTTCGTTTAGACCGTAATGAACTAACTTCCACTTGTTATATGAAATAAATAAGGATTATAAAGTTTCATGAAGGAGGGATTAAAATCTAGAGATCTGCAGGTTTTACAGTACATTATGGCAATGCAGATGGAAATGAAGTGGGAATGCAAACATTAGCACTGTGCTCCGGGATTGAATTAAGCGGGAGGCCTGTTCTGATTTTAATACTATGATAGTAATTTGATATTAATCTCAGTGCACGGCGCAGTCGTATTATTTATCAGAGTCAGGTTACGATGTGCAAAATTGCACAAAAACAATGGACCACTGAATCCTGCAACGGATACACGGCCTCATAGCCCAGTCGTTAGTGATCCTGCCGACGGAGCAGGAGGGCCCGGTTTCGGATCCTGGTAAGGGCATTTTAATTGTGTGTTGATCACGAATATTTTGTTCGACTTATTGAAATTAAAAGTCAAGATTAATATCACATCGATATGTTATTTTAAAAATGTAACTTCGCCTCCGTGTGTACCCGAAACAATCGGTGCGTGACGTGCGCAGGGCGTGACGAGTACTTTCAATGCCGGAACTCATAAATATATCTGGCCGTAGGCAATACTCAATACATTCATAAGAAACTAGAGTCTCGCGGTTAGAATAATCTAGCACAAAACGAAAAAGACGGCCTATTTAAAAATGAACATATCAATGTACGAATGGGCCAATTTTATTTTGCTTTACCGATTTTTTCGTTATTTTTTAATGAAATTGGGCTGGTTTGAAGAGCTCGTCAGTCTGGGTGGAATAAATACTAAATCTCAATTTGCGACAAAAAAATGCACACCTAATTATCTGTGGAATTTTGTTTAGAACATGCGGTGAAATGGCGCTTATAGTAAGTACACAGAGGGCCTACCGCGAAAAAATTAAATCGTTCGCTTCGCTATCGCACGGTTAGAGAATAGGGAATTCTATCTATCCAATAAATTAATCAAAAATTGACGGAAAAAATGACAACAATTATAATAATCACCCATTAAAATGTTGTATTTTGCACCTTCTGAGTGAAAAAAATGATTGGTCCGCCTATACTTGTACATTGAATCTGTGAGAAAAGAAACACGTTACCCCAGACGCCGAAAAGCGGACTAAATCATACACTGGGACCTTGTACTAATTTTGTCTTAGCCAGGCCAATCAAAGGTATCTAAATTATCCCACCAACGCCAACAAGCTCTGCTTAGTGCATGGCTTCACCTCGATAATTATTTAAAACGCAACTCACTCAGCACGTCCCCCGACATTAACATAACCTCTGTGAATATTACATGTTATAATTTATTCAGTGAGTGCAGACTCGTGTACATAGTACCTAAGTAATCCAGTTCTATTTCGAGCTAGTAAGACAGACCGCGAAACTCTGTCTAAGTATAGCGCAGCCGACAGAGCCGACCGCAGCTCGTGGTAACGTCGAGACACTCGTCTTCCATTCCATGGACATTCACAAAGGCCTCAGTTCACGGCTCCTAGTTTTCAAAATACTAGCATTTAAGAAATTCTTAAATCGTAGTTAAGACATTTTACGTGAACTTTTTCTAGATATCAAAGAGGAAAAGAAAGCCGAGTTGGATCCGTCCTACAAGTGGCTACATAATAGGGGCGAGCATAACTAAGAACAACCGGTAATTGAACGTGTTACTTTGCGGAACTCCATGGAGATTAGAAATATCTAATTATACTTTTCAACACATTTGCTCAACACGGCATTTTTATTTTTATTCCACCGATTTTTGGCTTGTAATCATAGATATTAAACACGCGTGCTTTTTTCAGTATATTATACCACTCGTGCTTGTTCATTATATTATCCGAGTGAGTTAAGAAGGTAACTTAATGCTAATAATATGTATACAAACGGAGCCTTCTTAAATTGGTCGAGTAGATTTTACAACGTGGACTGGCGGGAGCCGGCGCCCCGCCCGCCGCCTTTCTTATTTCCTCGCAAGTGTGTTGAAAAACGTCGTATGAAACGCGGGTTCTATGGTGATTACACACATCAGCTTTCTTATTGCGCGCTCGCTTGCAACTCGCGCGCACAATATCGCCTCGTGTGTAATGACCAACTTAGCACACTTGTATCATAATGTACTATTGTTGCGTTGAATGACGGTTGCCATGACAGTTCGTTATTTTATGGAGTTAAGTACCTGTCACATAAAATGTTTGTAGACATTTTTTTTAAGTTTAGCACACTTATTTCATTTGAAATGTCACATGTAAGTACAGTAAAAGCATTTCTATTATTATTTTTTTAATTAAGCCCAGCCAAAAAAGACTTCAACGAACTGTCATAGAGACAGTTTTATTACAGGTATCTTAAGAAAAATAGTTAGCAAACAAACATACATATGAATAGCTCGCCTGGTGGTAAACAGTCACTGCCTATGGACGCATGCAACTCGATTGGTGCGCGTTCTCGTGCCCTCAAAAACCTGTACAGTCAGCATCGACAGTAGCGGATGAAACAACGCGCCAAAAGTATCCGCGGCCTCCCTCGAAGATTCATCCAAGTAGAGATATATTTTTATCGTTCGTCTTTAAAAGTATCTTTCACAGTGTAATTGTTCTACATGTAGAGATAACTCTCTCTCTCTTTATGATAAGTTATAAGAGAATGGTAGATACATTTGACGCTTTACTTACTTTTTACGCTGACACTTAATATCAAAGATAATTGAAGAATCTAAGAAAAAAATGTGCCCCTTAGTTTGACATCCAAGACATATAGCGCTGTCCTGCGCCATATGTTTTGCGGTCATTGAATTGTCGAACGTCAAATTTTGACAGTCAGAGTTACCGCAAAATGTATGGAGCTGTACAGCGCCATCTAGTTTACCTGTGAAATTCAATGCTTAAATTGTCTTACATTTTATGCAACTTACTCAATCAATGTATCTTTGCCTTTATCAAAGAACCTTACCGCAGTCCCTCTGCAGGGACTTTATTTCAAGGCCGGAACATGTATCGTTATACTTTTATCTTTGATATTCGCAAAATAAAAATAATAAAAAAGCAAGAAAGCGCTCTTTGGCACACGCCGAGCTGTCAACAACCCCAGCCAGGGCCTCCTGAGGATGCCTTGCAGACGGGCAACACGAGTCGCGGGATCATTATGTTGGGAGTGGTTCGTTGGTTTATGTATTTGCGTCTTATGTTTGCGGCTGGTGGCGTTTTCCTTCATGAAAGATCGTAAGTGCCTACTTACGTTACGATTAGGTAGTAAAGGTTGAATAATACTTATTAAGTACAGATAGATAATTAATTAAGTACAGATAGGTAATTAATTAAGTACAGGTAGGTAAAAGTGCCCTTGTGGCCTATTTGCTGAATAAATGTTTGATTGGTCGATTGAACCTGTGCCTTAATAACAGTCAAATTTGAGTTTTCGATCCTGATCTGTTAGTAACATTTCTTCAAACAATAACGTCACTTTTTACACTGACTTACACGGTATCATATCGAATAACTAAAACTCGAATTGGTCCATAAGTGTTTTTTTACAAGGTCCAGCTTTAGAATTATAAAATTATAATTCGTCGTGAGCTACGAATGCAAATAGACTGAAGATGACAGCTCACAATTGCAAAATCACTCTCTCATCATCTTCCATACTATCAACAACCAGCCACTTTCTACATTTAACCGTTTTGGCAAGAACCCTTGTAAACCAGTAACTTTTGGAAGATTATATCAATTCAGTTCCCTAAGAATCGAAGCTTTTTATTCGATTCGTCGTGATCTCGTCAGCGGCTACAAGTACATAATCGACTGTAATTTTACTTGTACAATCTGGTCAGGGTTCCAACCATTATAACGCAAAAGGAGGTGTTTGATATCACAGATACGTGGGTGGAACTTCATTTCCGACGGAATTGGACGCATTAATCCGGTCCGTGAGGGAATGCAAATGCAATCGACGCTCCACCAGCCCACTCGGTCTTATCTGTCCATGAAGCATTTATGCTGGCCTAAATATACCTATATATGCTGACCTATATATGTTACTGTTTATGGAACTACATGAACGTATCCTTAAGCGGTATTTGATGATCTGTGGCAACACAGTAGACGACAGAATAATGGCGTACATTAAAGACAAGTAACATTTAATTCAGTGTTTTATTTAAATAAATAATTGCAAAATGAACATGGTGTCAGGTGTGGGGTCAGGCGTAGTGCCGCCCATGACCTATGAAGGAAATCTGGCTGAAAATTTCAAAATATGGAGCCAGAGGCTAATAATTCATATGGAAGCTAACGAATTGGACAAGGCCAAGGAGAAGAGAAAAATTGCAATACTTCTCAACTTAATTGGAACAAAAGGAATCGATATCTACAACACGTTTACAAAAGATGAAAATGATACGTTTGAAAAAGTACTCGACAAATTCAAAAACCATTTTTCTCCAAGAAAAAATTTGACAATTTTACGCCATGAATTCTTTGTTATAAAACAAAATGGCGGTGAAAGGTTGGAAGACTATTTTACTAAAGTTATTAATCTTGGACGACAGTGTGAGCTGGGGGAGTTGGAAGATAAACTGATTCCAAGTAAAATCATTTCCGGACTAGACAGACAATATGACATGCTAAAAACAAAATTAATTTCGGAAGAGGACACCAAACTGACATTGGAATACGTGACTACGTACCTGAAAAATGCTGAAGCTTCAAGGCTACATGTTCAACAACAAAATTTAAATAAGGAACCGGAGGCGGAGGTTCTGTTTGTTCGTAAGCCTACCAACAATCAACATTCTTCAAGTAAAACTATAAAAAATTGTAGAAACTGCGGTAAATCTCATGGTATCAACAAGTGTCCTGCTTATGGAAAAACATGCTATAATTGTAACAAAATTAATCACTTTACAACTATGTGCATGAAAAAGAAAGTGCATATGGTTCAAGAGGAGTCTAATCATGTAGAAGAGGTTGATGACATGAGCGACCACTTCTTCGTCGGAGTGGCCAACGTCGAATCAGCGAATGAAATTACACAAACATTCTACGTTAATGGACAACCAACTCTTATGAAACTGGACACAGGTGCGGGATGTAACATTATAAGTACAGAGGTATGTAAAAAGCTTTTAATTCCCAAAGAACTAATTAAAATGAGTGAAAAGAAAATAGTACAGTTGGACAAGAAAAGTATGAGTGTCCATGGGGAGTGTAATTTAACGATTAGACATCCTAACAAAAACACTTACATGGTGGATTTTGTAATTCTTGAGGGTGAAGTCCCTACTTTGCTAGGCTGTGAGACATGTTTAAAACATGGTTTCATTACTGTTAATGAGGACCTGGTCAATGTTCATAGTGTTGAAATTGACAATAAAATTCCTAAGTTAATAAAAAACTTAAAAAATAATTTCAGTGAGCTGTTTGATGGTGGTCTTGGATGCCTTCCCAACACAGTAGAACTGAGACTTTGTGAGGATGCAGTGCCTGTGGTGCAGGCTGCACGGCGAGTTCCATTTTCATTACTGTCCGAACTAAAAGAAGAACTGGGAAGAATGGAGCAGATGGGAGTAATACAGAAGGTAACCAAGCCAACTAAATGGGTCAATAGCTTAGTTGTAGTCAGAAAACCAAATAATAAATTGCGCATTTGCCTTGATCCAAGAGCATTAAATAAATTTATTATTCAGCCTAAATTTCAATTGCATACATTAGATGAAATAAAAAGCAAAATGCAAGGTGCTAAAGTATTTGCAGTGTTAGATGCATCAAATGGTTTTTGGATGCAAAAATTGGATGAGGCAAGCTCAGATTTATGTACATTCCAAACTCCATTTGGCCGGTACAAATATTTAAGAATGCCATTTGGAATTTCTTCTGCGCCTGAGGAGTTTGGTAGAACAATTGCACAAATGTTTGAAAATGTAGAGGGAGTTAGTACATACATAGATGATATTTGTGTATGGGCTTCTAGTATTGAAGAATTAAATGAAAGGTTGAATAAAGTTCTTAAAATAGCATCAGTTAACGGTATCAAATTCAATGAAAGTAAATGCAAGTTTTTTGTTAAAGAATTATTGTATATAGGGCATAAATTTACATCGCAAGGTGTGACCCCAGACCCATCTAAGGTGGAGGCAGTTATGAAAATGGAATCTCCAAAATGCAAGAAAGATCTTGAAAGGTTTCTTGGTATGTGTAATTACCTATCAAGATTCATACCTAGGTACTCTGACATTAATCAACCTCTAAGGGAACTAATGAAAGAGGACAATGTGTTCCGTTGGGAGAGCAACCAAGAAGATTCTTTTAATAAGTTGAAACATGCTATATGTAACAGTCCATGTTTAACCTACTTTAACACAAACCAAAACATAACTTTGTCAGTTGACAGCTCGTCTACAGCTCTTGGAGCTGTCATTTTGCAAAATGAAAAACCTGTTGCATTTGGATCCCGAAGCCTAACTTCAACAGAACAAAATTACTGTCAACTGGAAAAGGAAATGTTAGCTGTGGTCTATGGGTGTGTTAAAATGCATCAGTATGTATATGGCCGTAAAGTGTTTGTTGAAACTGACCACAAACCTCTTGAATCACTCTTTAAGAAACCTTTATACAAAGTTCCTGCCAGGTTACAGCGTATGATGCTAGCAGTTCAAGGTTATAATTTAGATGTAAAATACAAACCAGGTCGTGAAATGTATATTGCTGACACACTTTCTCGAAGTTGTAATAAAAAAGAAACTGAAAATAAATTCCAGGAACTTAATAAGAATATTATAATGCATGTAAAATTACTTCGAGAAAGTTTGCCAATCTCAAATGTCTGGCTAAAGAAAATACAAGAAGAAACAAAGAATGATAGGGTGCTATGTATTGTAAAATCGTTTATTGAGAATGGATGGCCAAAAAATTGTCATGATCTAAATGCAAATGTAAAACAGTACTGGACCTTTCGGGATGAACTAGCAATTTTAGATGGTATAATCTTAAAAAGCAATCTTGTAGTTATCCCTAGATCACTAAAGCAATACATGATGCAAAAAATACATGAAGGACATGTAGGTTTAAGTACATGTAAAACTAGGGCACGTTCTTGTGTTTTTTGGCCAGAAATTAACAAAGACTTAGACTGTTATGTAACTGGCTGTATGCCATGTGCAAAGTTTATGCCTAACAATCAGAAAGAACCCTTGCTGAACCATGACATTGAGTTTTTACCATGGTATAAAATAGGTATGGATATTTGTAATTTTACTGAAAATAATTACTTAGTAATGATAGATTATTACTCTAAATTCATTGAGGTGTGTAAATTAGATAACTTGACTAGTGATTGTGTAATTACTCATTGTAAGTCAATATTTGCAAGGCATGGTATTCCATCTTACGTAGTAACAGATTGTGGAACTCAGTTTACATCTGATAAATTTAAGCAATTTGCTTTAGATTATAAATTTACTCATATTGAGACAAGTCCGAAGCACTCTCAATCAAACGGAATGAGTGAAAGCGGAGTTAAAATATTTAAATCTATTATAAAAAAATGTAAGGAAGATGGCTCAGACCCTTACCTTGGTCTGTTAAATTATAGAAATACAGAAAAGCCATATCAGCCCTCACCTGCTCAATTAATGTACTCAAGAAATTTAAACTCTCTTATACCTGTGTCTCTGAATTGTCTTAAACCTAAAGTAGTTACTATTGATAAACAAAAATATGAGCAATATCATGACTCTGTAAAAAAATATTATAATAAGAATACTAAGCATCTGTCAAACCTTAACCCTAAACAAAATGTGATGTTTAAAAAAAATATTGATTCTCCATGGGTTCCAGGCAGGGTCCTTAAACGTTGTGATGAGCCCCGCTCATATTTGTTGGCAGATGATAGTGGCAGACTCTTTCGTAGAAATAGAAAATATGTAAATGATAAGCCTAAATTTAGAAATTATTGTAATATGTTTGATGATTTAGATATTACAACAGGCACCCTAACACCAGCTGTTAGTTGTAGTAGTGATAGGAATTCACAAAATAACAATGTAACAGGCATTTCCCCTAATGTTGAAACTTTGAGTGATACTCCTAAGAATGGTGAAGATTTGTTAAGTAACGCTGATTTGGCTGGTTCTTCTGCTTCTGGTAATGTTTCTGTTATAAATGCTCCTCAAGCGTTCAAAACCAGAAGTGGCAGGATAGTCAGGGTGCCTGAGAAATTAGATCTGTAAGTTATAGGCTTATGGGTTTAAACTTTAAATTTGTTTTTATTTTTTATGTTAATTAAAAGAGGGGGGATGTTTATGGAACTACATGAACGTATCCTTAAGCGGTATTTGATGATCTGTGGCAACACAGTAGACGACAGAATAATGGCGTACATTAAAGACAAGTAACATTTAATTCAGTGTTTTATTTAAATAAATAATTGCAAAATGAACAGTTACTCTCTAAGGATTTCTTAGCAATTCTATTAAATATTTAATGATTTCAAATACCTACGTGAGGTTGTTACGGATTGTAACGGTTCCACGTATAAAACCCTACAACATTTATGACGACCGGTCTGGCCTAAGTATGTATACTGTCGATTAGTACCCAAAGTACAAGCTTTGCCTAGTTTAGGGCTAGGTTGATCTGTGTAAGATGTCCCCTAAAATTTATATATTCCATACATAAATCCATCCATCCATTCATTTAATTTCAACTGAAAAAAGCCAGCTATAAAAGAGTATGAGTATGAGTATTATATATTTACTAGACGAAAACCCGGCTTTGCTCGGGTAAAATAATAACTCTGGCACACTCAGTTAGTCAGTAGAAAAATGCGGCTATATAATTTTTAAGAAAAAAAAAACCGACTTCAATGAGGGAGACCGGTGAAAGAACGATTATTGTTGATTTAAGATTTCATACAATTAAATTAAAAAGACAGCGTCCTACGCCTAATTATGTAGAAAAGGAGGTAACTGGTTTTTTTTTTTGCCACTACACCCACCTTGACACATTTCAGATTTGCCCTATGGTTGACTGGTAAGATACCCGCAATAGGGCATTCGACTGTATTTAAGATAAATTATTTCACACCATGCATGAAATAAAGCACCAGATAATTATTAAAAAAACTAAATAGGATAGAAATATAAAAATATGCCTTGAAAACCTAACTGCTTGGCAAAGAAAACAAATTGCCAATCGTGAACTATGCATCATTGAAGAGTTCCATTCTGATCATCATAGCAGTTCCACTTCATCAAATGTCACTTTTTTAAATGTAAATGCTTGATTTTTTAAAGAAAATACAAAAATCACTATATGTATGCCTTGAATATCTGAAGAGTTCACTCGATTCCTCATGGACCCCATCGTCAACTCGAACTTGACAAAAATTTGCCTTGAAAATTTAATTTACTTAACAAACACAGCGAACAGGAGAAATCGCCAAACGTGTACTATGTGTCGTTGAAGAGTTCAATTCTGATCATCATCAGCAGTTCCACACCATCAAATGTCATTTTTTTTAATGTTAATGCTTGATTTGTTACAGAAAATACAAAAAACACTATATGTATGCCTTTCACATTTGAAGAGTGCCCTCGATTCCTCATCGGATCCCATCATCAGAACTGAGTTTTGACAAAAACGGGACCAATCTGTATATATATAAATTTAAACAAAAAAATAATTTTCAAAGTCGGTTCAGAAATGACGGAGTTATGGAGTAACAAACTTAAAAAAAAAAAAACATACAACCGAATTGATAACCTCCTCTTTTGAAATCTTAAAATCGGTTAAAAATGTAGGCGTGAAGGGTTGTCCTCCCATAGAAATTTTATTTACCGCGCCTTACTTTATACATCATTTACAAACAGTGACATACATAGTCATTCTTTAAAAAAAGGTTGTGCATCTTACACACTGGGTGCCAACCAACATGCCGTCGCAAACGTGTTCACAATTTCCGAACGCACCCGTCGCTGTCATTTTCCAAATTTAATATGGCCTACCTTTTGTTATGTGTTTGTCATTAAATTAACACTTTTAAATGCAAAATACGCGATAATCCGAATTTTGCCAATATATGTAGTCGATTCAAAATTCTTATTTTTTAACGCTCTTTCATTTGAGTATAATTTCATTCGGGTCTACCGTAAACCTCGACGGAATTAATAATTTACCTTATTTGCCGTAAACTATGAATTATGAACATTATAATTCTAACAACTTTGTTACGGTTTTGATTTTATTTTGATACGCCAATCATTTGCATTTTTGTATGCACAGAATGAAAGCTTTCGTTATACATGAGATTCAGTTACAAAGACGATCGATCGTTAAGGTAAAACAACATAAATTAAGAATGGGCCTATACTTTACTAGTGCAAGTTCAGCAGTATTTATACCTACTAACAGTTTTGAATGATTCACGGTTAGTTTCACTACACTTAAACTACCAGCGACTTAAAAACCGCGACTCAGCGACTAGAAAGCGAACGCAGCCGACGCGCACGAATGAGGGTAGACCGAGCGCGGTATACACAACTTTGACTCCCACCCGCTATCTTCAGTTACCCGTGAACAAGATGCATAAATGCATCGAAATATCGAGAGCTCAATAAAAACAATATAAAAGGTAATCACGGTTTATATCCCGGTCGATTTAAGTGTAGTATTTATACTAGTTATCCAGTTATGTGCGGAACTAGGAGCAAATATGAGTAACTTATCTTTACCCGAACCGCCGACGAAAGCGGCACGAAAAGTCATTGGTGGTAGGAGAAAGAAGAGAAGAAAGAAATGGTGGAATAATGAATGTGAAAAGATCATAGAGGAAAGGAGGAAATGCAAAGTACTTGCTGAACAAAATGCACAATTTAGGGCCACGCACAAGCACCTTCAAGTGGAGGCCAAAAGAGTCATAAAACGAGCCAAAA
The DNA here is from genome assembly GCF_033807575.1 of Cydia pomonella. Taxonomy (NCBI): domain Eukaryota; kingdom Metazoa; phylum Arthropoda; class Insecta; order Lepidoptera; family Tortricidae; genus Cydia; species Cydia pomonella. The sequence continues at coordinate 24,216,052 of NC_084710.1, read as the reverse complement.
GGGAACACCTGAGCGGCATAGTAAGGGAGATGGAAACTCTGATAAGAGGAAGCCAATCGAGGAAGTTCTTTAAAGAGATAAGTAACTTTAAGAAAGGCTATCAGCCCGTTACTCAATTCCTCGAAGACGACAGCGGAAACCTTGTTACTTCCAGCACCGAGATAAAGAGTATGTGGAAAGAATATTTCCAAGATCTCCTGAACTGCTCCCCTTTAGATACACCAGCTCCTGACTTCAATAGTCCCGAAACTGTAAATGTAGAAGTCAGCCCTCCCAGTTTTGATGAAGTCCGTCAAGCGATTATGCGTCTAAAGAACAATAAAGCTCCTGGCATTGACGGGCTGCCATCAGAAATATGGAAAAGCAGTGGTGGTGCAGTGCAATCTAAAGTATACGAGCTTTTGCTGAAGATCTGGGAACTGGAAGAACAACCGCAGGAATGGAACGTAGGAGTCATATGTCCTGTCCACAAAAAAGGCTCAAAAAAGAAGTGCACAAACTATCGAGGGATTGCTTTGCTCACAACAGCGTACAAAGTCTTGTCCAACGTGTTGCTAAAGAGGATAGAGCCATATGCTGAAAAAATCCTCGGAGACTATCGCAGCACGATGGACCAGATTTTCTTGCTCAAACAGCTAATGCAGAAGAAGTGGGAGTACGCACAAAGCATCCATTCGCTGTTTGTGGACTTCACAAAGGCCTATGACAGTATAGACAGGTGCACCTTGTACTTCATTCTTGCAAATTTCAACATCCCCAAAAAACTAGTAGCCATAATCACCACAGCAACGAGGGAAAGCAGGATGCGAGTTAAAGTAGGCGGCGAGTTGTCAGAGGAATTCACGGTGACTACCGGTCTAAAGCAAGGGGATGCTCTATCACCTGTGCTCTTCAACCTAGCTCTTGAACATGTTGTCCGAAAAGTACTAGAATTGGACATAGGAGTTGAGTTGAACGGCAAGCACAAGGTGGTAGGGTACGCCGACGACCTAGCTTTATTAGGGGAAAGCCGTGAACAAGTGGCGGAAGCAGCTAGTGTCCTGGAACGAGAGGCTTCTATGATAGGTCTCAGGATCAACCAGTCGAAAACCGAATACCTCCACATGAAACGGTACAAAAACACACGCGTCAAGCGTGACAGTCTTCATGTTGGAGGCACCGTTTATCGCGGAGTTGACAAATTTCGGTACCTCGGATGCACGATTACCGACACAAACACCAGAGAGGAGGAGATCAATATACGCATCCAAAACGCCCTGCGATGCAGCGCAGCCCTCCATAAGGTGTTGGCGTCCAAGCTTCTCAGCAGAAATACTAAGTTACGGGTATATAAAACTATAATAAGACCAATCCTTATGTATGGCTGCGAAGCTTGGACACTAACACTGAAAGAAGAGAGTCAGCTCCTGGTAGCGGAAAGAAAGGTGTTACGGAAGATCCTGGGACCTATCAAAAGAGATGACGGCACCTGGAGGATCCGTAAGAATGCCGAAATCGAGGAGTTAGTGGCCGAACCCAATATCATCGGCGAAACGAAATGCCACAGACTTCGCTGGTTCGGCCATTTACTGAGGATGGGTGAGGATCGAGGTGTTAAGAGAGCTTATTTGGGACAACCGACTGGTCGCCGTCCAGTGGGTCGGCCCAGATACCGCTGGAGCGACAGTGTACAGGCGGATCTGTGCCAACTCAAAGCCGACAACTGGCAGGAAGTGGCACAGGATCGGGACAGGTGGCATTCTCTCGTTTTGGAGGCCAAGACCCTCTTTGGATCACTGCGCCACGATAGTTAGTTAGTTATCTTTACCCACGTGTAAGGCAAGTAAAAATCTTCTTATGAATTTTAAACTCCCACTAAGCTCGCCCGCGTCTACGCACCGGCATCCCAAATGTTCCACATTAAACTTTCATCCCGTTTCATCCTCTCCGAACAGTCGACTATAAATATACTGCACTCTCCGTGTTAAATATGTACGGCCTTATTACGGGTAGACCCCGTGACATATTTTTGAAATTCTAAGTGCTGCTATATTTCCACACTCGATAGTGTAAGGAGCTCCATTTGAACTTTACGAGTACAAATTGATAACATTTTGACATCTTTCGCAGTGCATCTCGCATATATTAAGGAGTAAAGAGCGATGTTGGAGTGAATCGTATGGTATCAAAAATGTTGCTTCATTGTTGATATGAGTGGTGGTCGCATTTATCTATATACCTAACAATACTAACTGAGTGATAATGATTTGTGTTAGAAAGTGCCCACCTATTGTACTACTGTATTAATTTTATGTTTAAATGGTGCTGTTTGTGTTTGTTTTCCTTAATAAAATAAAAAAGTAATGTTTATTTCCATCATGCGCCTGAACAGCGTTTAGGAATGGTTGTTTTAGATTTATTTTGTGAACAATTAAATAAGCCATGACTTAGTACATGGTACATTTAGGTGTGACTATGTTACATAAACAAATGTAATATAATATTGAACAACTTTTCGTATATATATATATATATAAATAGGGCTAGTTCCGAATTCGCTTTGATAAGACTTTGATAAGTTCCAATAGACCTCCAGATATGATATAACAGACCGTGTTATTCACGACGACACGTGCTTTAACTCCTATTGTCATGCTACTAAAGGTTAGATTTGACAAATCTGTGCGTCATCGTAAACGACATGACCTATAGAAGGTTGCTTACTGCCGCCCACTCGTAGGTCAGTCTTTGGGGCTCACAAGGATTATTGACAGATAGCACCAGTTGCTGCCACTCTGTACTATCAAGTACAGGTTTAAGCCGACTACACAAAGGCAAAGTATGTTAGTATTCTTGTAACGTATGTCCTCGAAAGGTTCAGTTGGTTGGTTAGTTGAGTTAGATAATGTTAAAATAGATATAATCACGTCAAAGAAATGAAGAAAGAAGAATAAAAACAATAGCTTGTTAAGCATCTTTTAAATACTTACTTTTTGTTTGTCGTAATAATATACCCATACAAATAAAATTGCATTGTCACACAACTTACATAATTATGTATGTGAAGCTTCAGCTCAATCGAATAATGGGAATTGAGTCAAATATTGCCTGGAAGATTTTTCCCAAATATTGCAAGTTAAATAAAAGCTTGTTATAAAAATAAACTAAAATAAAAACGTCACACGAGGGTCACACGTAATATTAAGGTAAGTGGACGACGCCGTGGCAGCTTTTATTTCCAACATTATTGCAGACTTCCAGAGGAGTGTTCCTCAAGATATGCTGCGGCGAGCGTGGAGGAGTAGTGGTAGGTAGAAAGGGTGTTGGAAAGGGAGGGGCGTGTAGGTAGTGGTAGGTAGAAAGGCTGATGGAAAGGGTAGGGGGTGTAGGTTTACGGCCGCACGTTTCGGATTACCACCTGTTTATCTGCGGATCGTAAAAACCAATGTGCAGTGGTCTCACATATGTGCCAAGTTAAGGAATGCCACTCGTTGTGTTTCCTGACAAATACGATGTTTGCCTTAAAAGCGAATTTATACTGTAGTACTTAACCTGTGTGTTTCGCCCTTTCAGCCCGGCCGTAAGTTTTGTTGAACTATAAGACTATGAAATCAATCCCTGGAGCCCAATTCAGATTAAATAACTTGTCATGGTTTTGATCTTATTTTGATACAACATTGAAGATCGCCCACGAAATAAATTGCACGCCAACCATCAAGGCGATCGTTGAAGATCGTATCAAAACCGTATCAAGTTGCTGAATCCGAATCGGGCTCTGGATACGTTTAAAGAAAAAAATATAAAAAATAATCGCCTTTAACTTTTATTTCAACGCCGACTTTAAAACAAAGGCCTTAGGTTCAAAACCTTAGTCTTGCCGCAACACACCTCACCCTATTTGCTGACATGTCAATATTGCACATTAATATCGCAAACTAAAATTGTCTAAATTGTAAACTAATATTACGATAAAATTGACGACGACTCTTAACTGCAATAATATGTATATTGCATGACAAAACATGCAATAATACTTAACATCATTTTATTTTAAGAGCAGTGAGAGCGCGCCATTTATTTTTTTATTATTTTTATTATTTATGATATAGAGCGTATTTTTCCTTTGGTGAGACGTTATTACAGGTATACTATACTATCTTAAAAACGGGATCATAATTGAAGCTGGAACAAAACGAACAGTCCCGATCTCGCCTCACGTGTGGTCACGCTCAAACATTTGCGGACGTGTCCATCCCGACCCGAGTACTCCACACCCGAGTACATTCGTACCGTTGTACCTTATTTAATCTTATTGCAATGATGTAACGTCCACTAGCTGGTGGATCAATCGCGCTGTTGTTAGTAGCAAAGTAAATTTATATAGAATGGTTTAAATAGTGGTAGGCGTGCGGGTAGCGTGCAATAATATAAAGGAGGCAAACGAGCAGACAATTGCCTGTTAGTAGGCAATTACCGTCGCCACCAGAGGAGTTGCAAGTACGTTTCCGACCTTTAAGTTGAGAGTAAGGGCCATGGCTTGTAACAAGCTGACATAATTATGTTATTAGCAGAGGAAGGCAACCAGTACGCTACATAGGGATTACACGCAGTCTAAGCATATCTCCGATATGTGTCTTTAACGCGTGTCAAATAAGCGTACGTTCGAATTGGCCTGTGAGTTATTGTTAGCTACAGGAAGGGAGCTTGCAACCACCAGTGCAGTACGTGACGCAGCCCGCCAGCAGTCATAAACATTTGTACACTACGTACTAGGCTGCATAGATAGTTGACTACACGGCCCGTATTTACCACGCACGCAGCATTAGACATAAGGCTTTGGCGCGTGTCCAAGGCTGAGATATCGTTTGCTGCAGGCTAAAGGCCACTATGAAGGCCGTGTCACACCACGTGCGTAATGCAACTCTCGGCGTAGTATGTACATCGCCAAACTAAAATCACATTCACTTTCTTACCTAACGTAACCCAACCCTTCACGAGTGTAGGTATGTGATTTTAATGCACCAATATATTGAAATTAAATCGCTATCAAATTTTAGAATTTTGAATGTGCTATTTTCAGCTTAATATATAATTATATATCTGCCAGAACAGTAGGTACGACAGTCACAATAGTCGCGGTAGTCACGATAAGTATAAGTGGAAAATTAAACCGAGAAACACAATTTTAAATATTTCATATACATATCTATAACTTAAGTTATACTCTTTAATGAACTTTAACTCACGCTAGGTAGACTGGCCCGTGCCCCGGCCGAGGCGTCCGACACGTCATTTTCTATGGCGGCTAATCGGTGGTCACATGATGGTTCTTTCCAAAGAAAACGAAGCGCTGATGATTGGTTGGTTAGTACACTTGCTAATAATTGTAAAAGTTGCTCAGCATGACTTTTTTCATGTAATAATCAACAAACGAGCAGATGAGCCGCCCGATTGGAAGCGATCACTGTCGCCAATGAACACAAGCAACAAGAGGAGCCAGTTGTGCGTTGCGAACCGTTGAGACCCATAAATACCCGCTTCTTGAAGAATCCCATGTCGCAGTGCAAAATAGGTACCTATTTAAGTATGTATATCGCTATATAGTCCGCAAAATTTGGCTATGGGATGAAAATCCCGTATAAAAATATTAAAATCTTTATTTTCAGGCAACTATGGGCCCATAGATAAATACCTTAAAACTAGCATACATATCATAAAATATATCTTAAAAACTAAAACACACTATTTATTTTTCAGCCGGCTGTGTCAGGGAGCCGAAAGAAGGGAAGGTGCAGGAAAGGAAATGCCGAAATCCGGAAATGAATCAAGCATGCGCTCGGGGCCGGCGGTTTTGGCCGCGGCTCAAGGCTCACCTGTCCCTCCCGCCGGCCCCGTGGCCCGGGCCGTCGCCGAACAAGGCCGGGACCGTCATGCAAGAAAACGTCTGCTACTCCTTACTTACCACTTTTAGGCAAACTTTGACGAAGATTTATATATATATATTATAGCCCCGTCTTAATCTTGCTGTTAATCCGGTGTCCGAGTCGCGTCGCTCCGCTCCGGTTGTACGAGTATGTATTACACGGCGTTGCGAATGCAGATCACAGATACCGAGACATATGGGCACGTTTGATGCAAATAAATAAGCTTTTGCTGTGTCCACATACATATTCAATTCAGCTATGCGGGCGTGTACTGCAGCTGTGGAAAGAAAAAGGTGTACTTCTTCGACTGATACAGTTTAATCTGAGGGCACGACCATGCCCCCACCAAGACGAGAGAAGAAGATTTCTTGACGTTGGACATTAGTGGCGTTCCATGCTTATAAGGTAAAAGGGTTCTTATGCTCATCAACGCAAGTGACGCCACATTTTTAGCCATAGAACGCCACATTTCATAGACCTTTAGGTCTAATAATAAACCTAATTAGATTAAAAGCGCAATTATTAAAAACCGCGACAATTTTCTAAAGTAAAGGAACAATTTAAAAATACACGGCTTTGGGTAAGACTCGAACTTGCGACCTTTAGGAACACCGGTCCAATCGCTCTCGACCAACTGAGCTACCGAAGCCTACCACCGAGGCGTGCGAATTATTTCCATTCCCACCTTTTTTAATTTATAATATTGCTTGCAGACTTACCTGTTTGATGAAAAAATAGATTAAAAACAGCGACCGTACAATAACCGTAAGGAATCAGTTTTACGGCTTCTATTTTTGAGGTATTTAGATTGCATACAAATAGCAGAGGTGCTAAGCTAATAGTTTCGCTGACTGTGCGTTTTATCAGTACAAAGCCTCGGGACCATTTGCGTATCATAAAGATACATTTTCTTCGCTCTTCTATAAAATTACATTTAACGAATAGTTAGTTTTCCAGCTTTATTAACCAACAAAATTGTTAGCAAACATGCTTGTGGCCAGTAATGAAGTTTGCAGTAAACTCCCGTTGTTTACCTAACCTCAAGGCTCATTAAGGCGAGCGAGCAGACGCGAAACCGGTTATAGCCAGCTCAAAACATCTTCCAGCCATTACATAATAATTATAGAAGAGTCAAAAACCCCATAGACATGACACAGAACGTCAGCAAATAAAAATCTCATGCAACTGGCCCAGCACAAAAATGAGGTCACTTAGTTTGAGGATTTGATTAGTTTTGGTACCGAAACAGGACTTTTTTTTTTCAAAATGCAAGAGACGACTTAAGAGCCTGGTACGATTTTAGAGCAAAAATGTAAAATTTATAGATTTAGATTATTATCGTTGAAATTGTGCATCTTTTGTTACTTAATATCTAAATAACAAGTATTGGTTGCTATTAGCACGTCTCATCTTGCCTTATAATAATGAGGTCGCAGCGTGCGTCCCCGGTGATATGTGACGAGAAGGGACAGTTTTTAAAAATTCATCAAAAAATTATGATGATAAATTATTCAAAATGATGTATAAGAACAGCTTCAGCAAATGGTGTAGATTGTTTAAGTATCAAAATTACGTCGAAATTAAGTCGATTTTCAGAGAAATTGTGACTTATTTCATTTACAATACTTCAAATTTATAATAATAAAAATTTAGTTTATTAAAGTTGAAGTACTGGATATGTGTAATACAAAATGACCATTTTTAGCAGTCCAAACTTGACGAAATTTACAAATCCGTCAACGTCCGTCAGAAAAAAAACATTACTAAATAAGTGAGTATGTTTTAAAAAAATGATTTATTAAAATGAAAAATAACAAGACATGCAAATAGAAACCAGTCTTTGTTATTTCTAATCGTTTACAAAAGGTGTACAATTTTATCGACTAAATCTATCAATTTGACATTTTTGCGACAAAATTGATAAGGGCCTCTTACATTTTACTTTCACTAACTGATTTGAAAATAAAGAAGTTCTTAATTCGGTTAGATCCTTATGTTGCCTGACTGGTCAAAAATGGTTAAATAGATCTGGAAAGGCATCATCTAGTGAAGTGGAACTGCTGGTGAATTATTAACAAAAGTCCTTTTTTAAACACTATGCGCTAGCCATATTTGGACTAATATTAATTGTAAAATGCACTACTTATTGGTGTAAGCCTTATTGAGCTTACAGTGGGACTTTCTCAATTAGTGTATTAATTTCCTATAATATTTAATTATTTATCTCGATTAATATATTTTAAATATTGAATGTTGTTATCTGGTGTTACTCTCAAGGTCTGAACTTTCTTCTAGCAATGTCTCGTCGTTTCCAGTGCCGGCTACATTAGTAGCTGTCAATTAACGGGGTCAGCTGAAAAGCTTTTCATTTAGGAAATTGTGATTGGCGGGCCACGCCGCTTTCAGTTAATTGCGCTTTAATATTGCATGACAGCGCGGACACTTCATTTTGGAATGGGATTGATAATTATTTTCATTATCGTTTGTTGGGACTGCGTGTAAAATTATAAAACAACATGCTAGGCTGGCATTTAATGATTTTTGAGGACGTTGCAATGTACTTTGATGTATGTACTTTGTCACATCTGAAATACATGGATGTCAACTGCAGCCGCCTTAATGTTGCGGCGTCGTTGTTTTGTTAATAAAACAGGTGACGTTTGTCACAGCAGTAATGTAGCTGCAGTTGACATTCGAACGGCACCTAAACGCTCCTCCAGTCGCCATCCGAATATAACCTTAAGCATCGAGTTAATAATGAATCTTTGAGCCTTCTGCACTTTATCCAGTAGGTAAGTATAAAGTTTAGTATGCAGTGATGGAAAAGTCTGTTTATTTCTGCACGTAGCTAATTCAATGCGGCGCGGACGTGTTGTCACAGTGTAAAGGGCGATTTATACGGCAAGAGGACTTTACTACACGTCGCATAAAGGAAGGTATATAGAAGGGTTATCAACTAAGCAGTGTCCAGTCTTCGATAATTGGATGTTTTCAAGTACAAAAAATATTATACCAATGGCTTTATTAAAACATAACTACGAAATACCATTTGTCGGTAAAGGGAAGCATTAGAATGGATCATTTCATGATGTGGTAATCATTTCATAAAATTATCGATTGGCCCCACCATGAAAAAATCAAACCAGATTAGGTTAGCCATATCATGAAGTGATCAATTCTAAAATCAATTTCTATGATCTGGGTTTGACACCTTTAAGACCTAGTATTCCCTTTGGATTGTAAGGTCAGATGGCAGTCGCTTATAACCTTGTTAATATTAGGTTGCCGTGCGGATCCTAGGTTCAGTCAGTCGAGGCAAATGGAACAATATTAGGAAGACGATGGCGTTTTATGCACGAAGAACAATGATATGCATCACCTCAAATCGTAGTTGGAACTCGCACCATGTGCAGCGGCCTTTAGCCGGGTCAGGGCGAGGCGTCGACACGCCGAAGTGAGCCAAGGCTGACCTCGAGATTCCCGACCCGTTGTTGCCACACTCTTCCAGATCAATATGTAGGTCTTTATGAACTATTTTAATTATTATACCCACAAACGCACGCACCCACAGACGCTAATTTACATACGGTAGGTGTTACTTCAAATCAGTTATAGTAGTATATATTTAGTTAGTCAGTACCGGGCGGGGCCCGAGAGGTGTCCACAGAACTCAATTTCCATAGAATTGCCTATTTTAAAAACGATGTCTATATTAGATATCTTTATTTTTAATACATAGAATGACTATCGCACACGTCTCTTTACTCGTTCGTATGTGTATTGTTTAAACTGCATTTCGACGTGCGATGGTAAAATTTGCGTTGCGAGAGTTGCATTTACATAATATGTAATATTATCATGTTTTCGATGGGATATATATATATTATTATACCAGTGCGATTAAAGGCTGGCATATTTGAGGGGATTTGCTTCGCTCATCGGATTAACTATAACAAGGCAATTCGAGTTTTAGTGATTCGATCTCTTTCCATATGATATTGATAAATGATACTGATCTATCAGTGTCAAAAGTTACGTTTTTGGTTGAAGGTAGACATAATGCGCAGTTTAGCAGGTCCTCTGGACATATATCTGTTAAATATCCAAGTCATATCTAACGTCAAAGTGGTATTAATTGCCCGAATCGGAGTTAAGTAGGGACCTACTTCTATTATCAAGAGGAGTTTGGAACCATCTCATATTGGAATGATGTCAGATCCATGTTAGATCAGTATCACATTATATTGTTGGAATTGGCCTGTAAGAACGCTTAGCATTCAATTAATAATTCAAAGATTGAAGAGGCCAATTAGAGCTTCGAAAATAGATTTTAATTTGTTATCGATATCACTTGTGATACTCTTATGTATATTGGTACGACAAGAAGGCGCCGACATTTCTTAATTTTATTTATTTGAGGCAGCAACAGCAACATAAAAAGCAATCTATAATTGAAAAAAAAAAAACAATAAATGAACGAACGAACGGAGTAATCTTTGGAACCATTCCCAAATATTACTAAGTTCAATAATAAAATTAAAACAATAAAAATAAAACCGGCCAAGAGCATGTCGGGCCACGCTCAGTGTAGGGTTCCGTAGTTACTCTTCCGTCACATTAAGCTAAACTGGAGCTTAAAGTATAGTAAATTGTTAACCAAGGGATGAAACGGTACCTTTCACCCGAGTTAAACAAATAGGCAAATTTGCATAATCAGTAGGTACCTAATTAAAGTCTTTTTACTATGAAGGGAAAACTTTTTGCGATAACTCAAAAACAGCTAAACTGATCATTTCCGCTATAGTTTTCATTTAATTTCTTTCTTAAGTTCTACTTCCACAATTTTTTTCATATTTTTTGGACCTATGGTTCAAAAGTTAGAGGGGGGGGGACACATTTTTTTATTCTTTCGGAGCGATTATCTCCGAATATATTCACTTTATCAAAAAATGTTTCTTGAAAACCCCTATTAGTTTTGAAAGACCTTTCCAACGATACCCCACACTCTAGGGTTGAAGCGAAAAAAATAATTCACCCCCACTTTACGTGTAGGGGAGGTACCCTAAAAAAAATTATTTTTTTAGATTTTATTGTACGACTTTGTCGGCTGTATTGATTTATATATCCATGCCAAATTTCAGCTTTCTAGCACTAACGACCACGGAGCAAAGCCTCGGACAGACAAACAGACAGACAGACAGACAGACAGACAGACAGACGGACATGGCGAAACTATAAGGGTTCCGTTTTATGCCATTTGGCTACGGAACCCTATTTGGCTACGGAACCCTAAAAATACTAAACATAATGGAATAGTTTTCGTGAATGTGAACCTGTTTGTGTTAATGAACTTTTGTGTGTTTGTAAATTATTAATTCACTAAACTGTGTTTTTTTAAGTCACGCTGGGATTTTAATGATAATGATCGCACGCGATTTTTCAATATTGATTTTGTGCAGTCGAATAAGACAATATTTATTACTAAATATATTGTTTTTTTATGAAGATAGCAATAAGTAACAAATTAAGATAAGATTCTTAGAGTTCGAATTGGCCTCCGGAGTATATGTAATTACTCAACAAGTGCAGATCCGCGGAAAATGATCAGTGGATCCTTTGTCGGGGATCTCATATTCATTGTCTATGGATAACCGATGAGTATTGGCTGTGATGAGGATTAGGCAATATAGGGCATTACAGGATTAATAATATATTATACGTCTCGCGTCGAATAATGGTCCCTATGGCAGTTCCTTCAAGCTTCAGCGACCAGTCTGGCCTAGTGGGTAGTAAATAATATTTTTTGAAGGTTCCAGGCAGTGATGTGGTTGATGCTTTCACTTTAACGTACTTTGATATCCTACGATATGGCCCTACCTGTCGAAAATAATGGAAAAGGTAGTGTATGATCAAGTGTCAAACTATTTGGAATCTATTAATATTTTACCCGAAAACCAATCAGGCTTTAGGAAGAAACGAGGTATTTCCACGGCCCTCCTTGATGTCATTGATGAGGTCCTGGCAGCACAGGATATAGTAAATGGTACGATAATGGTGTTATTGGATTCTTCGAGGGCATTTGATTGTATCAACATTTCGCTTCTGATTTTGAAATTACGCTATTATGGTTGATTTAGCGAGTAGAATCGAGCCCTGCACTTAAAGCCCTGTTGTGGGAGACATGTTGTAATACGAGACTGCCTGCTTTGTAGGCAGGTCACTACCAAACTAGGCTAGGGTGCCGCTAAAGTAAGAGCAAACACTGACAATTGTTGAATCTTCTCTACTTAGTTGTAATAAGATTTACAAACTGTGCCGGCGATGGTACTAACAGACAAGTAGTCCAAATAAGCATATTACGGGTTACGGGGAAAAAGGCATATTACGGGTACTTCCATTCCATCCTTATCTATGGTGTTGACCTTTGGGCGACGGCGGCGGACCGCGACAAGGTTCCAAAAGCTCAAAAGCGGGCTGTTCGAATAATGGCTAAAAAACCTCACGATCATCCAGCACAGAATCTTTTTAAAGAACTAAAAATACTTACCCTACCCAGCGTTTACATTCTTGAAGCCGCCTTGTACGTTAGGCAGAGCTTCGCGTCGCATCCGACTCGCGCGCAGCACCACGCCACTGGTCGGACCACGCATGGCCAGCACCTGCTAGACGTGCCATCTCGGAGACTCGCTAGGGTTCGGAAATCACTTGGTGTCTTGGGGCCCAAGATTTACAACTCTCTTCCAGCTGATATAAAAGAATCACGATCTGACGCAATTTTTAAAAATAAACTGAAAAATATTTTGTTACTCATGGCTTGTCACACCATTGAAGAATTTTTTGAGAAAATTAAATCACTCAATGAACTAGGTATATCATTGACCCACTCACATAAATAACTGCCTATTGCATAATAATTGTACCTATTGGTCATTGAACCAGTATTTTAATGAATTATTTAAATTATTTTTAGTTTTTTTTTTTATATGTACCTAGGTTAAGAAAAAACGATATGTAAAATGTTGAGTTTTACCAATAAATTTCTGATTCTGATTCTGAATACGAAAGCACCCAGGCGGTGTATTCTGATTGTAATCACAACCTATGAATAAACCTCCATATTCGTAGATGTTTCATTAAGATAGATTGAATCCCAAAGATTGCCTGAAAGAGATTGCTTGGGATAAATCGGTCCAATATTTTATCTTTTCTGTAAAAAAAATGTAATTTGCACTGTGTTTTTGTTATTTTATAATGATTATTATTTAAGTTTACAATACCTATTGATAGGTATATTCTATAATATGCTGGCATCGAATACGATGCTGAATTTCGCATAACATCCGCTTGGACAGATTGTTTTACTAAATACGCTATGCGACAGGTTTGTCCCCAGACTAGGTTAAAAACCCAGATTATATAACAGCACTTTTTGATACCTAACTAAAGTTTTTACTTATTCTATGCTATATCTTCTGCTCCGTTTAATTGTTAATCAATTCATACTCCATGAACAAAAATATTTTAACTGGAACTAGCACCATCTGGGTTGAGCTTTGCACGTTTATCCTCATTATGTATGGGGTTAAGCTTAGGCACGTGTTGTGTATTCACTCTGGGTACTGAGCAATGTTCTGCATATTCTGCGTGTGTACACCACATAAGGACAACAAGCGGCCGGAATGGGTTACTGTATTTGTATTGCAATGGCCACTTAGGAATTCCAGTGGTATCACGTTCTATGATCAAATCTAGGACGTATTGGGAGCGTGCACGAATGTCACGCAACCTAGTGTCCGCAAGTCTAGGGGAAAACGTCAATTCACTACATCTTATAAAACTACTCCAAAACTAAAAACTACTGAACGGATTTTCATACGACTTTCATCTATCAATAGAGTGATTCTTGAGGAAGGTTTAAGTATATAACTTGTTAAGGTTTTGTGTAAATTGTTTGAAATATAACGATGTTGTCGGAAAAAATCAGGCTGGCTAGGAGCTTTATTATTTATTATTATTATTTATTTTATTTATTTAATCGAAAACACTGCCTAATCCGTTTGAGCTATAACAACACAATGTATGGTGGGGTTGTTTCTCATTCATAGGTCTTCAAAAAAGTCCACGATGTTAAATGTCTATCTTTTAAGGATAACTTACTATATCCATTCTTAACTTCTAGAAAAAGATCACGTAATATGTGGCATTTGCAAAGCTATTTACATGGATACATAATTAACAATTATCAAAATAAATATTAAGCATTTCATACAGATTACAATGGTCCCTTACACCATTCAATTTAAATGAATATTTCAGGAGTAATCGTAAATCAAAGTTTCATTTCGAGCCATATAATTGTACGAAATGTTAAAGACGCTATCCGCAGTTAGTTCAAATTTTTACCACCTTATGTGCTGGGATCGCTTTACTTACCCCCACCATGCACTTCGCACGGTCCCAATGTATAGCAACTGGTTTTCCTTCCAGTAATATCGGTGCTCTAGTACCATGTTCATAGAAACATGACACATGTGTCTTCACTTATTTTTAAGGTGACGTCGTTAACAAGTTTCTACGAACTTTACCTACAACAGTATTTTGATATTAAATTAAAACCTGCTAAGGTTTTGATATTGATATTTGATATGATACCTACAATTGATCGCGCCGATTGGCTGGTGCGCGCATAATTCATTATGAATCCTATCAAGATCGTATGAAAAAACATCATAATTGTAACAAGTTGCAAAATGAGAACATCACTCCTACTTATTCAAAGGGCTACACAAATATTAAAGGTCCGCCTTTAGAGACCCGCTGACCCGAAGTTCCTGAAATCCCATTTACCTATTGAGTAAAGAGCTCAGTAATGAATAATTTTAGAGCAGCGAATCGTGTTTGTTACGACGATTAGGTAGAACCCTGGCCGAATGGGGTTACCAGCCGTCTTGAGTTGTCATACTATCTCAGATATTTTAGGTAATCTCTCCTGACAGACTGATGTAAACATTCTATTTTTAAGTTTTAAAATTACCTGCCATGTTTTGAGGATGGCATTGTTCCCGTGGTCTCGATATGATATCAACATTTAGCTGAGTTTTACGAACTTGATGTTGTTCTTCATTGACTTGAACGTCAGAGGAAATTTTGAAACTTGATTTAGAAGATTAGGTCCCGTTTTCGTAAATAATAATAGTCAGGAGGTGAATATTAAACGTTAAGATGTTTTAATGAAAGTCCAAAGGTAATCACTATCGGTACTTTCAATGCTTTTGAAATGAAACACGACAAATTCGATATTTAAAACACTATTTAAAGTTTTTTTATACCACGGCGGAAGCAAGCAAAGCGCAAATCTTTGCGTTTATGCATCAAAGCAAAAAAGAGAATATTTTGAACAAATTATGTTTTGTTACTTTTGTTTGGGTTAATTAGATTGACATTTTGTAAAATAAAGGACGTGTGAGTAATAAAATTATATCTAAATTTTGATTGTCAACGTATTTTTAAGCCACTTGCAAGTATTTTCTTCTCCACTCCGTTCAACCAACGGCTTGTAAACGTAAAAAAAGAGATTTAGCCAGGACTTTTGACTTAAACTACTTGTCACCCAGCACCTGAATGCCTGAGAGGGACGAATTAATTACTAAGGTCCGGCCGTGCGACCGCCAGAACTCATTAAATTCCCCTCGTGCTCGGAACCCTTCCAACCTTTTAGTTATACCTTCATAACGGCGCATTCTTGAGAGGGTATTGGAAGGCGACGCGCGCATTCCATTTGAGCACACATGACTACTTCAACGCCCGGGTTTGGTCACAATAGAGGCTCGAGAGATATTAGTCAATGTGTATAAAGATATTTCTAAGTCATTTATTTTGAGATATTTATCCTGACACAAGAATAAGTTCTCCACTTTCTGCGTGTTTTTCATTGCAGAGGGGGAAACTCTTATAAATCATCTTCAGAATTATTATTTTTAACTTGTTCAGTCTTTGCGATTAAGGACTTCGTGAAGAGTTACTTTTAGTTTAGAGGTTATGGAAATTTGTTCGTGAATAAGACTCTTCTTGATTACAGTCCTGCAGTGGCCGCATGGTTCCATTTTTATCGCTTGTCACTATGCCCGTCACTTTCGCACTTACATACTTGTTAGAATGTGACAGGCATGGTGACAAATGATAAAGAACCGACCATCTTAGCCCTACTGGTGTTTTTGGTGTACTTTTTTAGACTGTCACTTACAAGGGCATTTCTAAAGCTTTCAGAAGCTCTTTTTCAATGAGATATTGGTGTTTTATATCCACATTTAATTAACCTGACGATTTGGACACAGTATCATTATTGGCTGTTGTCTAAAAAATCATATAACGATTTCTTTCAACGGCAAAAGGTCAGTTAAGAGTGACGTTGTTAGTAAACCCGAGCACTGTAACATCCTATTCAACTTGAATAGTAGATGTTTCAGCGCGGGTGCCCGGCACGTGACGACCCACACTTCGCCCTGCACGAACCCTCCATATCTCCGGCTCTATACTAACGGCACTCTTAACTAACCAATGGTATACCTTACATCTTTGTGATAAAGTTTAAAAATTGTCCGATTACAGTCTGAATGATGGCACATTGCTTAGATCTCAACCTAGATTCATATTACAAATGAATTTCGGCCTTCACTTTATTAATCTACCCGTCGCTCGAGATACATGACTTTATGCGTGTTTAAAACACATCGAGGCGTGTTTCACTCACGGGTAACTTTTCACAAAGATATTGGATTTCTGTTACATTCACGGCTGACCCGCCCGACATATTCAAATAAAAGGAAGGCCGCGAGCGACGCAGTAAAGATGTAGGGACAATCTTTAAATAATGGAATGTTGTAAAAAGTTCGCTCGATACGGGCGGTAGCAGGTGCCGAATTAATTCCGCGCCATCTTGCGAAACAAAGAATCGCTCTTAATTTATGAGTATCCATTTACGCGTCGTCGGGATTTGGGAGACAAAGGCCACGATCCTTTGTGCTAAATAACATTTGGAATGAAAGCGTGTACAAACACCAACAGTAAACTCGCTGTTCGGAGTGTTTGTGAACAAGTTCATTAGGCGCTCATCGCGCCGCAGCTCATATTTGCTGGAATTCCCGCATCTGCCGGCACGCGAGTCAATAACACAAGAACGCTTGATAAGGTTTTACACCCTTTTCCCCCGCTCCTTTATCGGCGTTCGGTTAATACCTAAGTATGTTTTTGCGGACACATAAATCGCCGGTAGGTACAGACAGCTGCGGGCTTATCGCCGCGCGGCAGATGTCATTCCGTCGCCATTTTTCGCCGCATTATCATATTTTTTGTCGATATTATTGGGTAAACGTGATGAAAAATTTTCGGGTATTTTTTACGAAACGTTTTCCCGGAACGAAAAGTTTTCAACAAATTGTACTAACTTTTGCCGTCATCAAAGCGTCTATTCAGATGATGTAAAGCTCGAGAACGTAAACGTGTTGTGGGATGTGCGTGTTCATCTTATTTACTTACCTTTATGTCATATGTTTATGTGCAGCCTATGACGGCAGCTAAGTTGCAACACACAGGACGGTGACATAATTATGGACTATTAAAAAAATGGTATGGATTGATGTTGATGCGGCTAGACACATATTTAATTATGCTTAATGATTAGCTAAACTATCTATGTATGTATTATAAACTTCAAGTTATACTATACTATGGAGGAAATAAGATGAATAAGAAGATTACATAACCTTAGTAGGGTGTTCTGATGATTCGTAGTTACTTGATCTTAGCGAAGCAGATTATTTAGATTATACGCGAGCCCGTCTGTGCGTAATGAATTATTAAACAAGCCTTTGAAACGACCCTTCAACTTTTTTTAAACCTGCTAAAAAATGGAGTTTTCAGCACAATGAGGTCCTTTACATATTTATTAAGAGGAAGAAAGGAAAAGTCTGTCCGATGCATTAAAACAAAAAGAGGGATTGTGCGTAGCCCCAGGGTCCTAGTCTAATGCATGCCAAATTATACCGACCTTCGGGTGGTGAAAGACATTATGATTTTCGCGAAGAAAACGTAGGGAGGGAAACATAAAAGGTTCGTTACGGCGGCATCTTTTGCGTCTATCGAACGGTTCTGATAAGGCGCGAAGCTGTAAAAATGTGCCTTATCGGAATCAGGATCGTGTTTAATATTTATGGATGACAACGCGCCTGTCATTCGAAGCGGCATTCGAATTTTAGAAATCTGTTATTGGTATCTTGCATGCGCTAAAATATGCGGAGTGATTTTTCAAGACCTTCAGACCAATTCGATCTTGCACTGAGATCAAACCGATATTAGAATAATATTGGCATTATATCAGTTAGCTGTCATTCGTGCGTTCATTTCGCTCAGACTTGTCCGCACAAGTACCTATTAGTGCGAGTGAGATGCCCGCGTGGATGACAGCTAACTGATATGATTCCATGTCATTCTAATATCTGTTTGATGTCAGTGCACGTTCGAATTGGCTTGTTTTTTTAGGTGAGAACAATATGAGGAGGATGATGAAGATTATGTCAGGTGAATGTGTGTTTTGCTAAAAGACTAACTCCGAAACCGCGAGAAAAATTTTGCCTGTCGCATAGAAAATATAGACAGTCTACATTTTTTTCAGGTTTTTGGGGCTAGTCACAATAAAAGTAGTTTGCTATGATCTTTATTTCCACCTCACAGAGCATAGCTGAGTGAGAATCAGAAAAAAAACACTCTATATAAGAGTGAATAATGGGTCTAACGCATTTTAGAAAAAGGTCACTTCTGTGGACAATATAACTAAAGTTAAAGCCTCTGAGACTTATACCGGTTCGAAGGACCATGTATATTCTGTACTCTGGTCTCGAAAGGGAAAGCTCAAAATCAAACAACTCGTTTAATTATAAACAGTAGTTTGTTTATTTGGCTGTACTTAAACTCCACACAAATCACACAAAATACAAAACAAAATAATTACCTTATAAAATCCACGGTAGACAAGCGTTCGTTAGTTGTAAAAAATAAAAAGTGCCATCTACCGGGAAATTGAGTAAGCTGTTTATACACATACATATCCCGTTTTTCTTATTTGAGTCACTAATACTGAAAAAATGTACCCTGCCTGTAAAGGTACCGTGTAAAAATTAACTTTCTGTTCCCCTAACTTTACGATGTCTACAAAAAACGCGAACGAGTTTGCAAAAAAATGTGTATGACCCTAATATCAAAATGAGATAAAATTAACGTCCATTTTGTATAGATAGGTTCGAAGAGACCCCCGGCGTTCCAGATACGTCTCCACGTACCTTCACTCCACCTATCAAAACACGAGGGAAATGCTCGCTTCAATATAACTACTCCAGTACTCGGCAAATTGAATCGGCTTCGTTTCAATTTGATCCTAAGTGAGCGAGAGGAAAGTTGGCTCTCGTTCGTATTACTTACTTAATGTTTTGTTTTCCAGCGTGTAGTTAAAAACAGACAATGACCTTCATGTTGACTTTACTGAAACAGTTATTTTACAGAAGCTGTATGTTTTGGTGAAGCCAAAAAAAATTTGTACAATTTTTGAAAACCGAAATCATGCCCTGAAAACTATCACATGTTTATCTTTTTTGAAAATTAGTTTCCATATCATATCATATCAATTCTTTATTTCGATATAACAGTGATCCCATTTTTTGTTAGTATTACATAAGATAATATTTAAAAACTAATTTTAATACTTAAAAGTTATATTAGACTTAATTAATTTAATTAGACTTATCATTATGGGACAACAAACGTGATCAGCAATCATCTTCAGAATGCTGTTTGTGCTATCCCTGGTTCTACGCAGTAATGAAGCCGCGTTCTTGCGTATAATTGCTTCGAAGCCGTCGGTTCGTGCCTCCGCAAACATGGCGGAGGCGCTGCAGAACCTAGGCAGCCCAACCAGCACCCTGAAGGCGTTGTTGTACACCACTCGCATTATACGATTTTTGGGTATAGCGGAGGTAACGATAATAACGATGTTCAATCATTCAGGAGCAGAACTAGCAGAAGGTTCAGCCAGCAGGTTTTGAAAAATCCTAGTGCCATTTTAGATCACTCTTGAGTAGGGCTGCCATCTCTAAAATTTGGAAACGAGGACAAGACGCGTGAAAACCCCGGATTTTAGAGTCCAGAACCCGGACATGTCCAAAGTTTTTTTTTAAACAGGTTGTGCGTGTGTCGCGGGCGGCCTAAGGCTTTAAATTTTTAAACCCGGACTACAAATGAAGTCCCTCTCGGACGCTCCCCGGACGCCCTCTAAACTAGGACAAATCCGGGGAAACCCGGACGGATGGCAACCCTACTCTTGAGGCCATTCTCTAGTAACTTCATCGATTAGAAACTTACGCTCAATATAAAAGAAAAAACACAAACATAGTCTAAAACGCAACTTAAGTATTTGTAATAGAATTGCATAAAAGCTAAAAATACTTTGAGGATTTAACAACTGGAGATACCTTACCTGTAAGTAATTTTCTGTACATTACAGTCTGTCGATTATAGCGGGGGAGTGGCACGTCAAATGTATGCAAATAAACGTCAGTCCATACAATACATATGACCATTAGCCGAGCTTTTCGACATAGGGGTAAGCTCTTAAAGCGACTCCATGTGATTTATCTATATGTATGGAATAGTATTTATACTTCTATTTTGTATAAATGTGTATTTCTCTCTTTTGATTTTGTATTAACTGTTTTTTTTTGTTATTTTATTATTTGTATTTCCTGTGTGTATTGTGGCAAACAAATAAACGGATTATCTATCTATTTATCTTAAGCATGCCGTTTTAAAATCAAAGCCTAACTTGTTCGTGTTACCCGTAAACCCATTTAGCTATTTTCAATCTTTTAATAGAACTTGTCCAGTTCCAACTTGGAATTGCCCGGGGTCCGGGGCATGCGACTTCTAACTTGCATGACCCACACGGAATTATTTAGAAGCACTTTACCTGAGACTTAGCCTTAGCCTAGCTCCTAATTGAGCACGTAACTCCGCAAATGTATGCTTATTGCTGTTCGGGCTGTTGCAAGTTGCTGGAGTTGAAGGTTTCGGAGCAGTTTGCACTTGCCCCTAAGCAAGTTACAAGTTCTTATACTATACTGTTTGATTATTTATCGTAGATGAAATATATACATGTAGGGTGATTTTTTTAGCACTGAGGGCAGCTATCAATTCCCATGTTGATATACCAAAATGGTCTTAAGAGACCATCCCTAACTTTATAATTTCGTTATCTACCTTTCTAGCTACACTTATAAAGCTACAGAAAACAATTTTACAAATCTATAACGATTCAAAAGTCAAGCAAGCAAGCGCATCAAAGTAGCCGGTTTATAATTTAGATTTCATTTACACTATAGTGTAACAATTATACATATTCTTCTTTATTTGTAAAATGGGTCTGTTGAAATATAAAATGAGAAGTGCTGAGGCTTAGTATTGCTTGACTAGTAAACGCGTATATATGTCATGACCTGGTGACCTCGAATCTTAACCGCTTCATAATGCAAAATCTGTTGGAAACAATCCATATAGTAATACCAATTCAATATTCTACACCATAAATATGGCAGACTTGTCACCATTAACATCTTTTATATTTTTACCTGTGGTCTGACAATAAATAATTTAATATTTCTATTTTTTATTTCTATTTCATGATGGTAGGTTTAGGATTACGCAAAAGTAAATATTGTGGTGACTAACAATATTAAAAGACATGTAAACGAGGTAACAATCGTGAAGCGTTAACGCCAATCTAAAAGGATATAAAAATGTATCATGTCGCTAGTAGCCTACTTAATTCCGTTCCATAAAGAAAACCCGACGATTTGCAACTGAATGCCGATAACCGACGAGAATCGAGTCGATAACATACGAGAATCTAGTCGATAACATACGAGTTGATAACCGACGCGGCGGATGCCAGGTTTTTGCCGTGAATATTGGCAATGTTATATTGAATATCACTGGCATGTTGTGGTGAGGTGAGATGCTAGTATTTTTGCATTATTTACTAACACACGGAGGCGAGTCGAATGCCCGGACGGGCTAGCGTATCTGTGGCCTCGAGGTTTGTAGTACTGTCATTATCATTGATCAGATACTAAACTAGGAAAAGAGTGAAGCCATATGATGAGTGCATCAAACCGGGCAACTTGCAAGATAATTTTGCATCCTTCATGTTGTTTAATATATAGAGCACTTTTTTATACTAAGCGGTTACCGTAGCCTATGGACGCATGCAACTCCAGAGGTGTTACAGGCGTGTTGCCGACCCTAACACCCCGCAACCTCGTTGAGCTCTGGCAACATTACTTACCGCAGGAACACAACACTATGAGTAGGGTCTAGTGTTATATGGCTGCGGTTTTCTGTAAGGTGGAGGTACTTCCCCAGTTGGGTTCTGCTCTAGATCTGGAATGACATCCGCTGTGCTGTGCCCAAGTGCCCTACCACACTAAGCGAGATGAGATGACATTCGCATTGCCCATACCTCTCTTTTGGTCGTAGTTAAGTACATACCCGGGTTCAGGTCCGGGTACTTGATGTTTTGATGTTTGACGATCTTTTTGTGAAATTCTTATTATTAAGTTTACCATATCTATAATAGTTCAATGTTTTTTTTAGAACAATAATAACTGCATCAATAAATTGCTCTGATATTTAGATTAAGATGATATTTGTAAAATTTGACGATTTAAAAGTGCTTGTTGCTAGGCCTATTTGAATAAAGAATATTTTGATTTTGATTTTTGATTTTGATGTAGACTCCATGATTTGTTGATGCCAAATTAAAAGTCACAATAGTTATTTACGATACAGGTGTGGAAAATAGGAAATTCACACGTGTGTTTTACGTTTTACAGTACGTATATGCTTATCGCATATCGTGAATACATATATGCTCAGAGTCGAATTATTGCAGTGGGCGCCGGGAGGACCCAATGCTTGTAAACCGGGAGCTGGAGCATAAACATTCCTGAGTAGTGATCTACTGAAAGACGCGTAGTCGAAGTCCCTTCAACTAAATGGACCAATAATATGGAAAAAACAACATTCCACAGTTATTACCTACACAGACCGACCGGCGTCCGGTCTGACCTAGTGGGTAGTGACCCTGCCTATGAAGCCGATGGTCCTGGGTTCGAATCCCGGTCACGGCATTTATTTGTGCGATGAGCACAGATATTTTTTCCTGAATCATGGATGTTTTCTAAGTATTTGTATATTATATATATCGTTGTCTGAGTACCCACAACACAAGCCTTCTTGGCTTACCGTTGGACTTCAATTTGTGTAAGAATGTCCCTATAATATTTATGTATTACGTGGGAGTAGCGCACAGCCTGTCATTGTTGGGATAAACGTTGAATCTTGTTTCAATAGCGTGGTATACATTGTGAGTTACGCCAAGGATGTTTTTTTAATCGTCCTGTCAGAGTCTTTGAAGTCTTTCAGTAATGATACTCACGAATCGTAGAGGCAAAAAGAATGGTTGGAGCGACTGACTAGCTTCGCACGATGTTCAATCTCTCTATTTTAATCGATCAATTAGATTCCTTGAAATTTTTCAGTTATACCTAATCACGAGCCTGTAGACCACACTGGTCCATCTAAGCGATCGCCTCGCTTCGCTCGGTGTCTGAAACACCGTACACGGCGCTTGTTTAATCGAGCTGTCAGGCTCGCGGGCTTGAAGCAACTTCCAGAGAACTCGATCCAACTGCCCTGTTACTGTTTCATGTACCTAACTAGTTTTATTGTAACTCAGTTGTTGGCTGTGCCCACAATGAAAATTGTATTTACAATGATGACACGAAATTTAAAAAAAAGGGTCACAATTGGAATAACGCTAGACAACATCACTATCATCTTCCTCGCGTTGTTCCGGATTTTTCCACGGCTCATGGGGGCCTGGGGTTCGCTTGGCAACTAATCCCAAGAATTGTCGTAGGCATTTTTTTCGAAAGCGACTGCCATCTGACTGTCCAACCCAGAGGGTAAACTAGGCCCTATTTGGATTAGTCCGGGTGCCTCACGATGATTTCCTTCACCGAAAAGCGCCTGGTAAATATCAAATGATATTTCGTACATAGGTTCCGAAAAGTCCAAAAACTATTTGGTACGAGCCGGGGTTTGAACCCACGACCTCCGGATTGCAAGTCTCACGCTCTAACCGCTAGACCAACAGCGCTTTTGGAATAACCTTCAAAACAATTTTCAAAAAGCCAGCAAAATTGAAATAGGAATTACAACCGAATTTCCTAAGAACTTTTAGAGTTACCTACGTTCTTCTGCTGCTACAACTGTATATGCCGAACTCTGAAACCTCATAAACTGAAAAGGTTGCCAAAGCTGCAGACTACTCTTTAGCCCACAAACAAAAACTTACCAAGACAAATGCAATTTTGATTTGTCAGACAAGAGATTCAAATTACAATGGAATTGCCTTTTTGGCCTCCTGGCGGCCAGAGACTAAAGTAATATTTAATAGTGGGGGGGAAGTGGAATGACCTTGATCGTCGGCCTTGACGGACGCGAAAATGGGGCAAGCAGGGCAAAGCTTGCCAAATATTATTTCAGCTCAGGGGTAACAGTATAAAGGCCAGATATAAACCATTTTAAAGTGAATAAAATTTTGCGTGGAAAATTAAGGATAGCTTTTAGGGTGGAGAATCTGAAAGATATCCAGCTTGAAAATAGTCAAATGCCGAACCGTTCTAGCATGAGTCATTTAGGGAGAGAGAGGGGTCTATAACGTTTTATAAATACTATTAGGTACTGCCTGTCTATGGCATCGCAGCTGTTGTGCAATAAATGGATGGCTTTGATGGCTGTCGTATTTTATAATTTGTTCGAATGGCTTGCAACGTGACCCGTCATAACCCCGGCTCGAGTCATTCGAATTGCGTGCCTACCTAACACGAGCGAGTCAAATAATTTGCGAAGAAATGTATAGTCTCCAGACCATATCGAACCCAATATGGTATTAAAACCCAAACTCACTCGTACAATCAGCCTTTGCCTAGCAGAAAGTATACTGGTATACAGAATAGACTGGTTATTACATAACTGGCGACCCGTATGCCGGCTTGCCACCGTCATGATTAATTGTAGCAGGTATATTACACTATATATATTGTAGGTGTAGTACAATAAAGTAAAAAATATCTCTCGACTTCGCGTCGGCCGACAATTATGTTCAAGAGATCTGCGGTGGCTGGCTTTCTTATTTACCGCCCGAAGTTTGTTTACTATTTTATTATTATGCTAGACGGAGGCGGAAAGTGGCAACTTCGTTTAGTGCAACGTGCCGAAAGTTACCGCTTTCCAGCCGGAGGATAGAAATAATACTGGTTTGCCTAAATACGAGCTGAAATACACAAGAATATGTAGGTATCACACGGGCGGGGTAGGCGCGACGCGGGTTACCGTTTTTTTATGTCGCGGTAAAGTCCGCCGCATATCATTACCATACACGGCGGCTTGTGGTTTCTGCTTGTTTCCATTTTAAATACCTGCCGTAAACCACACTATTTATTATTAAAAGAATATAATTATACGTATAATTTAAAGTTTTTACAGACCTTGCAAGAAGCGGCATGTGATTTTAGATGCACATGTGCCAGTTTGTGTTCGAGACCGGCACGATCGATGGCGGCAAACTAAAACGACCTCATTGCGAACTTTATGGAGCTGAACATACGTCTTGGCAGCTGCCCCGCTTAACTTCGCGCAAATTAGACAACATGCACTTTTTCCGACTGCTACAAATGGGACCGTAATGTTTCAGTTGGATGACACAGATACTAATAACTGAAACATATTTATTGCGGACTTAATGGAGTACAAATTAGTTAATCAATAGATTTGTTCAATTAAAATTAATAGGCAGTATAAAAGTAACAATAGAAAACCCAGATCGCAGGAAAACTTTGAACAAAGCAGCGCACGTTTTGTGTCGCTGGAATGATCCTTGGAGGTGGTTTCGTCTAACATTAGACGTTTTTCAGCAAAAAGGAATGTACTTATAAGATGTAAGGAAACTAAAAATATTGAGCAAAACGGTGATATCCTCGAGTTTACGCGCAGGGTAGGAGTGAGGCTAAGCGGTGAATAGTTCAAATATAATAAGAGACATGTGGGTGCAAAATTGGCTTGTCATGATGTCACACATTTTGTCTAAGGCAGTGTCTTACGTGAGCGAATAACTCACGAACGCGAAGCGGCGCGGCGCGGGTGAATTCAATCCTTTGATACCTATCGAAGTGTCCAACGTGGGCGATCTCCGAATGCCGTTGGGCCGCCGCGTCGCATTCGCGAGTCATCGCTCACGTAAGCCGCTGCGTAAGCGGCACGAGTACCTGCTCTGGCTATCTTTATAAGGTTTTTATGATATAGGAGGCAAACGAGTAGAAGAATTGCCTGCGTCCTGGACACCTACAACACTAGAGGGCTTGCCTGTGAGTTGACAACCTTTAAGATGGGAGTAAGTACGCTCTTTTCTCGGCAGTTTAAGATCGATCGCATCGGTCCGGAAATACCGCGGCAGACAAAGACAAACGCACAGCTGATTCTGCGGGCTTAAATGCATTTGTCTGGGCTTGTACTGCTTGTAGCCATTCTCGTTAAATATTATGTAAGCAAACAGCCTCATTACGAACCTTTAGTACCGTCACACTCACAGACGTCTTGGCACGACACACAAAGTACCCACTGCTGCTGAAATAGGCAATTAACCGTTTTGCCCTTCGAGCAACGTCGGGAAGGGAGACGGCATTCGTACTATTTCCCCTCTGCCGAAGCATAGGTACAACTGTACCTATGGCGGCGCATTTTGTGACTTATCCATACACAAAAAGAGATCGAGGTGTGCAAGATTTGTCTTTGACGTGTGTCATTTTCTATGTATTTGTGTCGTCATTACAGATTGGATTTTGTATGTAAGAAGTGCGATTGTGTGCACGTTTCCCCCCGCAAAAAATGGTAGAACGATTCGTACGGTGAGATATCGCTTGGCCTCCTCCCTTCCGACGTGTCGGAAGCCAGTGTTGCCCGAAGGTTTTGCCTTTTAAAGTCATGAAAGAAAATCTACTTATAATTTAGAAATGAAGCCTCATTTCCGACTACAATTACAGTGCAGAGGAAGGCTTCGTAATACCCCTGTCCATGACAAAACGATTACAAAAAAATAACAGGAGTTTTGTTATAGTTTGTCAATTTCGTTGATGTTGGACGCCCGTAGCGCTCTTATAAATCAATCCGCACTTTACCTGAAATTTATTTTTGCCCAGAAACATCTGCAGTTTTATTCGATACAGCATTCCAGCTTATGCACCAAAAATTCAACAAAATAAACGTTCGAAATGAGAGTCATAAATAAAACCGAGAAACAATAGATCTCACACCTCTTCCACTTGGAATGTCCAGCGGAGGTTGGCCCTCCACTCCTCTGCATTTAAGAGGATCAAAGGGTAGACTTAACTGGACACTTGATGGACGCGGTGTTAGGGACATTGTTAGTGAGTTTAGCAGGTTTATCTAGAAACCGTGCCCCGATAACGCTGAGTGGAAACAAAGCCTCATTTTGGAACTTATCAACCCTTCTTTCAATGTAAGGCTTTCGAAGGAAAAGTAACGTAACCGATATCGGATGTAGGATTGGACAATGTGAAAACCAAAGTGAAAACTTAATGCAAAATTCTGACGCCAGAGAGCAGCACTATCACATCACACAAACTAATAGAGTAACTTATACATACTAATGCCTTGCACAGTTTTTTGAAAAGTTTTCACTATTACATTGATGCATCAAGGCGGTTTGTTTACAGAGGCCTACCGCGAAACACGAAAATCGAAATTTCGTTATCTGGCATCTTTATCGCTCGAATACGCAAGAGTGATAGAGAGGTAGATAACGAAAGTTTGATCTTTGCCTCCCGTGGTAGGTAGAGGCGCCCCCTACGCAGACTTTTGCGCAATATCCCCTAGGCCAGTCCAGACGGGATAGTGAAATCGACCGATTTGATCAGAAAAAAAAATTACATCAATCTCTAATTTAATCACCAAATTTAGATTTATGGTGATATTTAAGAGCTACAAATTTTTAAAAAATGCTTCCAAACGTGAATACTAGCGTCACAAATTGGTATTCTTGCGTCCACCCACACCCCCACTTTATCAGTAATATCGGTCATAATCGGTGGTCGAAACGGCGGCCTGATTTGATCAGACAATTTAATCAGATTGGCGAAAAATTGTTCCCGTCTGGACTGGCCCGTATAAGTGTTATTTTTCCTTATATTTTGGACACAGTATTTAGCTGTTTGGAAGAGTTAAAGATTTTGAACAGACGATGATGATAATAGTGATAATAAGACTCAGGATAAAGTAAGGACGCTAAGCACGATGAATTCCGTACATTGATCCGCCTGTTCCTGTTTCTATCGCACGCGCAAAATCATATCATATTGCTGTCCCGCCTATGATGTCGGCGGTCAATGCCACTGTGCGAGCGGGATAGCAATATTAATGTGACTGCGTGCGATCATCATATCAAAATTCAAAATTCAAAAATTTATTGTGCAAGTAGGTCTCAAGGGCTCTTTTACAAGTCAGTACAACATTATAGTAACATCATAGAGTGACATGAAAAATTTAAGAAGCTGAATTAGTATCACATTTACCCCGAATCGTGCCTCAACAAAACGCTTTAGATGGGATATCCAGCTTCAATCAAAGGTCCTTGGTTAAAGTCAGAATGGACTCTTTGCTGCCATCTATTTCATTTCAAATCGAAATTCATTTTATGAAACAGTTCTTTAAAACCATATAGAAATATAATACTTTTTAGGGTTCCGTACCCAAAGGGTCAAACGGGACCCTATTACTGAGACTCCGTTGTCCGTCCGTCCGTCCGTCTGTCACCAGGCTGTATCTCATAAACAGTGATAGTTAGACAGTTGAAATTTCTACAGATTGTATTTCTGTTGCCGCTATAACAACAAATACTAAAAACAGAATAAAATAAACATTTTTTTCCAATTTCAAGGTTCTCATCCAATCACCGAACTTAAGCAACGTCGGGCGGGGTCAGTACTTGGATGGGTGACCGTTTTTATCAGAAACATGTCAGTCGCATATATCTTTTCAATATTTAATATACGGAAGGTGGAGGTAAGGAAATAAATCTCCATGTACCAAAAAGTGTCATCAAAAAACCATCAAAAAATAGCGCCTAGGTTCTCAGCTACTCTAGCGCTACTCTGGAGAGATTTGGAACTATATTTATAGCTGACAGCTGGACACTTTTGCAACAGTTCTACCATAAAAGATGTCACTCCTTTTAATTCCACACTCCATAACTTAATAGTTAAATAATATTTATGTCGGCATTCCCAAACATGGTCCGAACAAAAAAGCTGCCAATAACTATTTAGCCAACATAATGTCAAAAATATTTTTACTCTGAACAAGAATTATTTAACTTGAACGCATTGATAAGAACTTGATGTCTATGAAAGTCTATGGCTCACATAGTGACCAACATACATACACCAAATTTCAGCTTAAATTATTGAACCTTTTTTTATTAATTTGCTTGAAAGTGATTTATTTTAGTTTAAAATATTGTGCAAAAAAATGCTCTAAGTATTTAATCTGTCTCGCAGTTCGTTTTTTTTGCGTGAAATATAGAAAAGGAATGTTTAAAACTTTTTATTTTGACATTTGAATTCGCGGTTTTTAAATTGTGTACCCCATTGCAAAAATGGTTGCAAAATGTTGACGTCCACACGTCCCTCGTATTTGATGAATATAAGAAAATAAGATACGTCTTGATTTGGTGCGACAAGATTATCATTTGTAAGTTTTCTGTGTGTATTATTTATGTTGTGCTATGAGAAAGTGTTGATAGCCTAGAATCACTTCCGCTCTAACAGGAAAAGGAAGTGCATGGTTATGGCGATCGTATCGAATAGCGAGTTCTGACATCCTTATCCTGTTAATTTTCATGATTGCTGCGGCGCGAAATAGTGCTTTTTACCTTCTTTTAATGAGTGTTTACATTTGACAATGCAGAATATTCAATCAAATGTTATTAGTGTAAAAACGCATCGATACAAAGATTCTATTTTATTGTCAAGGTTATGTCATGGAACCGGAGACGCTTATTTTCCATATTATACAAATAAACAAACATTCTTACAATAATAAACAAACAAATATTGCCCAGAAATGAGCAATTTAGCGCATTTGTCTAGTCATGCAGGTAAACCATACAATTTTTTACTTGTCTGTTACATCTACCTACTATGTACTTATTTTGTATGTGTCATTGTTTAACACAATTTCTTTTGATTTATGGAGCATCACATAATAATTTTATGCTTATTTGCCATCATTGCCTAGGTTATACTTCATACTTATAGTATTTTCGCAATTAAGTTTAGACTATCCATAACATAACTCCATTCAAGTAAAAAACTTTAAAAGAATGGAAGACAATAAGAATGTGACTTAATGATGCTTGTTGGTTGAAGAAGTATTATTTGAGGTGTTTATTTACAGAAGTTAAGCTATGGCGGAGCCGGATGAGGGCCCGGAAGAAGAGGTGGTGGTGCAGCTGGCCTCTACACCTCAGATCATCTTGGTTAGTATTCTGCAATCAATTTTCTTATTTATTACTTGTCAGCTCACAGTGGACATTTTATCTGCATGTAAAGAAATTTATAGAGAAATCCTGTGGATGTATCCAATAGTAAGAATAATGGCCAATGTCACTTTATAATATGATTTACAGATTTGTATCATTTATTTTTTAGCAAGTTTATATGATTTCTATTAGACTCATTTCTAAAACAGAATTTCATTATTTATACAGTAGGAGCTTGGTAATCTGGCACCTGAAATTTTCCTTCTATGCTAGATTGTTGGAACTGCTGGATTATTGGATTTGTGTGGGAAATAAAAGGTTTATGGTAGAAAAGGATCCATGTTGTGAAAATTTAATTTAAGATAACATCTGTCTGTACCATGGAATGCAATTAATAAATGAAAATGAAAATAAAGCCTACATATCCAGTTTTTGGCTGTGTGTACTGCGGGATTATGGAGCGGGTCACCTGAGTTTCTAATTTCTTTTCCAAATTTTGATTACTGGGCATGCCGGATTGGTGAACTCCAGAACACTGAGCCCCGACTGTAATTGCAACTAGTTATTTTAATATGTCAATTCAATAAATTACGTTTCAGTGTCCGCAAACACTTAAGGTAGGACTTCATGTCATGACTGCTGTCAATGACAAGAACTGTTGCAAAACCTTTGTTTTATCTCCCTGGAACTGCCTAGAAGTGTTCATAGAATGATGATGATGTAATCCTGTTATCCCTCATTAGTGACTTAGGGCTTGCAGAAGAATATTCCATTTGTTGTGATCCTGAGTGGCTACTTCTAGCTCTTTCCTGCAGAGTCCAGATGAGCCAGCCTCCTCGACTGGTCGCCTCCATATGGAATGAGGCCACCCTGACCATCTACTGCCAGTCGATTGCAAGTGGATTGCTCAGAGAGGTGGTTGTCCAGTCTATGGAGCGTTTGTCTGATCTATCGCCATTTCCTTGAAGGATTTCCTGGTCTATGTTTATACGATTGTGCATTTATATTAATTAGGAAAATATAATGAAGTCTGGTTCTCCAATATATATTATATCTTTGAATTATTTTAATACTCTTGCGGGCAAAGCACAGGGATTCCTTAAGCTTGTTGTGTCACCCTTACCATTACTAAACTAAAATAAGGTGTATCAATCAGTAGTCTATTTTTGTTTGTAGCCTGAGAACATGGTCCCTACCACATTAACAAATGCACATGCAGCAACTTCCGCTGGTGTGGAACTGGGACGGAAGCTGCTACTGGCAGCGAGGGCCGGGGATACTAACCAAGTGCTGGACCTCATGGCGCAGGGAGCACCCTTCACCACCGATTGGGTAATTGTTTTCTTTGTTTTACATACACATATATACCTCCTCCAATTTAAGGTTTCTAATACGATACAAAATTAATATACACCAGAGATAGTTTTAATGCTGAAAATTGCATGTATCAACATAGGCATAAGAATTAATCTTTTACTATAAGAATATATTTAATTTTTTCGTTGATTTGCATGACATTTAAATGTCTGGTCTCCCGCGATACAGGCCTAGCCTAGGGCGGGGACTCCTGGAAACTTTGTTGTCAATCTAGTTATGCACCAACTCTTAGAAACAACTGCTGTATATGTTTTCTGGGTCCTTTTTTGTATAAAAATATTTTTATCGTTATTGATAATCATTTAATCCATCATTTTGATATTTAAATATAAATAAGTAATAATAATAATACATAATTGTGTTTGTTAGAAAGGAACGAAATTTTTCACCTAACCAGCTTGTAAAGGCTCTCTTACATTGTTCAAAAACTTATTAGAAAGTTGCATTTTATCCACAAGAGTGGTATAGTAATTTGATGAAAATGTTGAGTTGTTTCCTTCTCTTGGCTGGTAGAATTTACTTTTAAATGATGAGATTGAATAATAAATATTTTATAACGGTCATTTGGATTTGATTTGGTTTGATTTTGTGAAGTATTATTTAGTGTTTTCCTTGTGTTGGTGTGGTAAACATGTTGTTTCACTCGGTGGCAAACATTTTTTAATCCTCTTGCCTTGGAACCCTCGCAATGCTCAAGGTTTTTTATAATTTTTTGATTGTTCGGGTATCAATATTAGCAGAAGAGGTTAAACAACAACTGAACTCCCTTGTAAAACATAACTATTTTAACAGTTTGCTAAGTTTTATTCTCTCTCTCTTTACCCCATCTCTACTCTTCGGGTGTAGGACTCGTCACGGTTCTGTGCGACCTGGAGCCACTTCTTCCCCGCAGTCCTTTTGATGTCGTCGTCGCAACGCATCTGGGGTCTACTTTGGACGTTTCTCCCCCCATGATCGCCACTCGAGTAGTAGTTTACTCCACGAATCGTTTCGTTTCGTGATATAAGTTTTATTCTAAGGGGGTAAAGTATGTGTCGACAGCTGGGCACGTCGCCGCTGCACCTGGCGGCGCTGGGCGGGCACGCGTGCACCGCCGCCGTGCTGCTGCGCGCGGGGGTGAGCCGCGACGCGCGCACCAAGGTGGAGCGCACCCCGCTGCACCTGGCGGCGCACCAGGGCCACGAGGCTGTAGCCGCCGTGTTGCTAGACCACGGCGCCGCAGTGGACTGCAGGTACTGGTATATATGTGTCACAGCTGGGCACGGCGCCGCTGCACCTGGCGGCGCTGGGCGGGCACGCGTGCACCGCCGCCGTGCTGCTGCGCGCGGGGGTGAGCCGCGACGCGCGCACCAAGGTGGAGCGCACCCCGCTGCACCTGGCGGCGCACCAGGGCCACGAGGCTGTAGCCGCCGTGTTGCTAGACCACGGCGCCGCAGTGGACTGCAGGTACTGGTATATATGTGTCACAGCTGGGCACGGCGCCGCTGCACCTGGCGGCGCTGGGCGGGCACGCGTGCACCGCCGCCGTGCTGCTGCGCGCGGGGGTGAGCCGCGACGCGCGCACCAAGGTGGAGCGCACCCCGCTGCACCTGGCGGCGCACCAGGGCCACGAGGCTGTAGCCGCCGTGTTGCTAGACCACGGCGCCGCAGTGGACTGCAGGTACTGGTATATATGTGTCACAGCTGGGCACGGCGCCGCTGCACCTGGCGGCGCTGGGCGGGCACGCGTGCACCGCCGCCGTGCTGCTGCGCGCGGGGGTGAGCCGCGACGCGCGCACCAAGGTGGAGCGCACCCCGCTGCACCTGGCGGCGCACCAGGGCCACGAGGCTGTAGCCGCCGTGTTGCTAGACCACGGCGCCGCAGTGGACTGCAGGTACTGGTATATATGTGTCACAGCTGGGCACGGCGCCGCTGCACCTGGCGGCGCTGGGCGGGCACGCGTGCACCGCCGCCGTGCTGCTGCGCGCGGGGGTGAGCCGCGACGCGCGCACCAAGGTGGAGCGCACCCCGCTGCACCTGGCGGCGCACCAGGGCCACGAGGCTGTAGCCGCCGTGTTGCTAGACCACGGCGCCGCAGTGGACTGCAGGTACTGGTATATATGTGTCACAGCTGGGCACGGCGCCGCTGCACCTGGCGGCGCTGGGCGGGCACGCGTGCACCGCCGCCGTGCTGCTGCGCGCGGGGGTGAGCCGCGACGCGCGCACCAAGGTGGAGCGCACCCCGCTGCACCTGGCGGCGCACCAGGGCCACGAGGCTGTAGCCGCCGTGTTGCTAGACCACGGCGCCGCAGTGGACTGCAGGTACTGGTATATATGTGTCACAGCTGGGCACGGCGCCGCTGCACCTGGCGGCGCTGGGCGGGCACGCGTGCACCGCCGCCGTGCTGCTGCGCGCGGGGGTGAGCCGCGACGCGCGCACCAAGGTAGCACCAATTAATTTATCACTGCCCGACACTCTGGAGCATTATTCATAATGACCATTATTTATACTGCCCGGTTAATCAAGTTTATTGATTTGTTTGAAGTTGCCCGTAACATGACTACCTAAACATACATATAAAAAAATCTTTAAAATTTTCTACTTTATCATTCTAAGTCCCGAGTTCCTATTAAAATGACAAAATTAAATCGAATTTTGAACTATAAGAAGGTTCTAAATTCAAAATGGACTGTATGATTTAGGAGTATATATGACGTTTGGCAGTCCATTCCCTAAATCCCAGCATTTTCACTAATATAGTATTATAACAGGGACATGCTCCGCATGACGCCCCTCCACTGGGCGTGCGCGCGCGGCCACGCGTCGCTCGCCGCGCTGCTCGTGCGGCGCGGCGCCGACCCGCGCGCCCAGTGCAAGTTCCGGCGCACCGCGCTCTCTCTAGCGGGCAGGATCCCCGCCGTCAGCGCCGCGGTGGAGGAGGCCATGGCGGACAGAGACCAGGCGGCTTCCGTGCGCGCTATACAAGGTAACATGACCCGCGCGCCCAGTGCAAGTTCCGGCGCACCGCGCTCTCTCTAGCGGGCAGGATCCCCGCCGTCAGCGCCGCGGTGGAGGAGGCCATGGCGGACAGAGACCAGGCGGCTTCCGTGCGCGCTATACAAGGTAACATGACCCGCGCGCCCAGTGCAAGTTCCGGCGCACCGCGCTCTCTCTAGCGGGCAGGATCCCCGCCGTCAGCGCCGCGGTGGAGGAGGCCATGGCGGACAGAGACCAGGCGGCTTCCGTGCGCGCTATACAAGGTAACATGACCCGCGCGCCCAGTGCAAGTTCCGGCGCACCGCGCTCTCTCTAGCGGGCAGGATCCCCGCCGTCAGCGCCGCGGTGGAGGAGGCCATGGCGGACAGAGACCAGGCGGCTTCCGTGCGCGCTATACAAGGTAACATGACCCGCGCGCCCAGTGCAAGTTCCGGCGCACCGCGCTCTCTCTAGCGGGCAGGATCCCCGCCGTCAGCGCCGCGGTGGAGGAGGCCATGGCGGACAGAGACCAGGCGGCTTCCGTGCGCGCTATACAAGGTAACATGACCCGCGCGCCCAGTGCAAGTTCCGGCGCACCGCGCTCTCTCTAGCGGGCAGGATCCCCGCCGTCAGCGCCGCGGTGGAGGAGGCCATGGCGGACAGAGACCAGGCGGCTTCCGTGCGCGCTATACAAGGTAACATGACCCGCGCGCCCAGTGCAAGTTCCGGCGCACCGCGCTCTCTCTAGCGGGCAGGATCCCCGCCGTCAGCGCCGCGGTGGAGGAGGCCATGGCGGACAGAGACCAGGCGGCTTCCGTGCGCGCTATAC
Organism: Cydia pomonella; assembly: GCF_033807575.1. Lineage (NCBI taxonomy): Eukaryota > Metazoa > Arthropoda > Insecta > Lepidoptera > Tortricidae > Cydia > Cydia pomonella. The sequence continues at coordinate 24,180,265 of NC_084710.1, read as the reverse complement.
AAGGTAACATGACCCGCGCGCCCAGTGCAAGTTCCGGCGCACCGCGCTCTCTCTAGCGGGCAGGATCCCCGCCGTCAGCGCCGCGGTGGAGGAGGCCATGGCGGACAGAGACCAGGCGGCTTCCGTGCGCGCTATACAAGGTAACATGACCCGCGCGCCCAGTGCAAGTTCCGGCGCACCGCGCTCTCTCTAGCGGGCAGGATCCCCGCCGTCAGCGCCGCGGTGGAGGAGGCCATGGCGGACAGAGACCAGGCGGCTTCCGTGCGCGCTATACAAGGTAACATGACCCGCGCGCCCAGTGCAAGTTCCGGCGCACCGCGCTCTCTCTAGCGGGCAGGATCCCCGCCGTCAGCGCCGCGGTGGAGGAGGCCATGGCGGACAGAGACCAGGCGGCTTCCGTGCGCGCTATACAAGGTAACATGACCCGCGCGCCCAGTGCAAGTTCCGGCGCACCGCGCTCTCTCTAGCGGGCAGGATCCCCGCCGTCAGCGCCGCGGTGGAGGAGGCCATGGCGGACAGAGACCAGGCGGCTTCCGTGCGCGCTATACAAGGTAACATGACCCGCGCGCCCAGTGCAAGTTCCGGCGCACCGCGCTCTCTCTAGCGGGCAGGATCCCCGCCGTCAGCGCCGCGGTGGAGGAGGCCATGGCGGACAGAGACCAGGCGGCTTCCGTGCGCGCTATACAAGGTAACATGACCCGCGCGCCCAGTGCAAGTGCAAACAGGCATGAGACCCGCCTGATGCTAAGCAGTCACCAACCTCAGAAGTGTTACATGCGCGTTGCCGAGCCTTTAAAAACCGGTACACTCCTTTTTTGAAAACCTCCAAAACTATTTTATTTATTAAGCTATCAGACAAATAACCAAAGCGAACGAATTTCTTAGTGTGTTTTAATTTAATAAAAAAAAAACTTGTAATTCTTCAGAAGAAATGGCGGTGGACGACGTGACGGAATCAAAGACTTATGACACCGTTCAGATGCGAATACCTGTAGAAGAGAAACACACACAACCCACCATCCGGATACAGCACAAACTTAACAAACCGAACTTGGTAACTAATGAGGTACCTACTTCTAATTTTGTATCTATTGTTGTGTTGTTGCAAGAACTTTGCATATTGCAATGTTTCATTTTGTTTACTTGTACAATCGTCTTATCTGGCGAAACGCGTAGAATTGTCCTTCAGCTGAGTTTTTCATTCATTTTCAAGTCGTATATTTGCACATTTTTACAATAAAAGTAGCAGCTGAAATAAAGGTCTCGCATTGTTCATCCTAAGGCTGCGGGCTGGACGCGCTCGACCAGACGTGTGACCGGCCTTGTTGCGCCGCTCGCCGCGCGCGTCCAGGCCGCGGCATAAGTCGAGCCGGGCCTGCAACCCTTTATTTGTCGATGCCAAAGCTATCATGTGTTGCTCCTCGTGCAGCCGCCGCCGCTCGGCCCCGGCGCGGACGCGAGCAACGCGCCGGGCGCGGCGCTGCTGCGGCACCACGGCATCACTCTGCTGCCCGCCGACGACGGCAGCACTGTGCTGTCCGCGCTGCAGAGCGGCCGGACCGTGGTGCTCTCAGGTATGACTGGCGGCTCTGAACCGCGGCATCACTCTGCTGCCCGCCGACGACGGCAGCACTGTGCTGTCCGCGCTGCAGAGCGGCCGGACCGTGGTGCTCTCAGGTATGACTGGCGGCTCTGAACCGCGGCATCACTCTGCTGCCCGCCGACGACGGCAGCACTGTGCTGTCCGCGCTGCAGAGCGGCCGGACCGTGGTGCTCTCAGGTATGACTGGCGGCTCTGAACCGCGGCATCACTCTGCTGCCCGCCGACGACGGCAGCACTGTGCTGTCCGCGCTGCAGAGCGGCCGGACCGTGGTGCTCTCAGGTATGACTGGCGGCTCTGAACCGCGGCATCACTCTGCTGCCCGCCGACGACGGCAGCACTGTGCTGTCCGCGCTGCAGAGCGGCCGGACCGTGGTGCTCTCAGGTATGACTGGCGGCTCTGAACCGCGGCATCACTCTGCTGCCCGCCGACGACGGCAGCACTGTGCTGTCCGCGCTGCAGAGCGGCCGGACCGTGGTGCTCTCAGGTATGACTGGCGGCTCTGAACCGCGGCATCACTCTGCTGCCCGCCGACGACGGCAGCACTGTGCTGTCCGCGCTGCAGAGCGGCCGGACCGTGGTTCTCTCAGGTATGACTGGCGGCTCTGAACCGCGGCATCACTCTGCTGCCCGCCGACGACGGCAGCACTGTGCTGTCCGCGCTGCAGAGCGGCCGGACCGTGGTGCTCTCAGGTATGACTGGCGGCTCTGAACCGCGGCATCACTCTGCTGCCCGCCGACGACGGCAGCACTGTGCTGTCCGCGCTGCAGAGCGGCCGGACCGTGGTGCTCTCAGGTATGACTGGCGGCTCTGAACCGCGGCATCACTCTGCTGCCCGCCGACGACGGCAGCACTGTGCTGTCCGCGCTGCAGAGCGGCCGGACCGTGGTGCTCTCAGGTATGACTGGCGGCTCTGAACCGCGGCATCACTCTGCTGCCCGCCGACGACGGCAGCACTGTGCTGTCCGCGCTGCAGAGCGGCCGGACCGTGGTGCTCTCAGGTATGACTGGCGGCTCTGAACCGCGGCATCACTCTGCTGCCCGCCGACGACGGCAGCACTGTGCTGTCCGCGCTGCAGAGCGGCCGGACCGTGGTGCTCTCAGGTATGACTGGCGGCTCTGAACCGCGGCATCACTCTGCTGCCCGCCGACGACGGCAGCACTGTGCTGTCCGCGCTGCAGAGCGGCCGGACCGTGGTGCTCTCAGGTATGACTGGCGGCTCTGAACCGCGGCATCACTCTGCTGCCCGCCGACGACGGCAGCACTGTGCTGTCCGCGCTGCAGAGCGGCCGGACCGTGGTGCTCTCAGGTATGACTGGCGGCTCTGAACCGCGGCATCACTCTGCTGCCCGCCGACGACGGCAGCACTGTGCTGTCCGCGCTGCAGAGCGGCCGGACCGTGGTGCTCTCAGGTATGACTGGCGGCTCTGAACCGCGGCATCACTCTGCTGCCCGCCGACGACGGCAGCACTGTGCTGTGCCGGCGTACGTACGTACGGCAGAAGCAGAATTTTATTCCTACGTTAATAACTATTGTAATAGATTATTTTACTGCACTGCTGTAGAGCATAATAAACAATTATATGTTGCTTACACGCGACTTAAATGTCAATGTTACGAGCATGAGCAGTGAAAAATGTGTTTGTGCTGGAGGCAGGGCATAAAGGGAAATTATTAATTGATACGTTTGTTGGTGGTGTTTATTTTGATAAGTAGTTTAGAAGCACGTCCCTATATTGACATTGAAAGTAGCATTCCGTTTGCAGACGCGGGCAAGCTGATGCTGAAAGAGAACAGCTCGCCCCCGCCGGCCGCCCCCCCCCCCGCCGCCGCCCCCTCCCCCTCCGTCCCCCCCTCCCCCGCCCCCTCCACCCCCTCCCCGCGCGCCGGCGTGCTGGTGCGCGCGTGCCCGGCGCGCTCCCCGCCGCGGCCCGGCGTCAAGGTGTTCACCGTCAACAGGCAGCGCGACAAGGACGTGCAGGTATGTGTTAATATTTCTCGCGTTTGCTTTCACCCTTGGAATCCCATCATGTTGGCCTCAATGTACTAACCGATGATCTTAGGTTCCAAAGGGTCTAGCCGCAATCCTATAGTGAAACTGCCCCTGGCTGAAATGTATACCTTTCTTAGAAGGGTTAATTGGTCTTATTATAAGATATCATTTTACAATATTTCAAGCCTGGAATCCCCTTGGTTTGGATAAAAAAACAAAAATATATAAAATCTTTTTTAATTTTTCTTAGCTAAACTAATGGTTAGATTTCTTTGAAATTCGGATTATACATGGCACTAATAACAATACATTTTCAAAAAAAAAAAAACAAGGTTCTAACTTATTTACAAAAGCCTAAAAAAATTATTTTTTTCTTTAATTTTTTTTTTTATTATTTACAAGAGGGCGACAACCTCAATTTTTAGGTATTTAATGCACAATACAATATTGTATGAAATATATTTTTTTCATAAAGATCCATTTGTGGCAACAAGGTAAAAATGTCTTACTAATGCAGGCCATTCGACTTAAGGCGCCTGTAGGTTACACATTGGGTCAACGTACTTGGCTCATTGTGTACTTCCGCCTTTACAACCATTTAGTAGGTATTAACGAGCAGCAGCTAGTCGAGCAGAAAAATTGTTTACACTAAGTATATATTTTTTAATGCAGTATTGCGTATTTCATAATAGGAATGTTTACGTAGTAGTTGTTTACGTACAGCAATGGTAGATTACATACCGAGGCCAATAAAATAAGAAATGTCTCAGAACACATGTAAGTATCGGCCGAAGCGAAGCTGAGGTCTATTATAACATACGCAATACTGCCTTAAAAAAATATTACGTATCAAAAGAAACTAAAAAAGTAAAGCACATTTTATTAAAATCCTACAATTTACACCTTAACATAACACATAATTACTCATCCTCGTCACTGTCTGTATTAATACTAACATTTATACCTTCGGTCTTGAACAGTGCACAGAGTTTATGGCTAGGCCGCGGAATTCTGGATAAAAATCTGCAATACGACAAGTAATATATAATTGCCGCTACATGTGAACAACAACCTACTGTTCTTAACCCATTCGCACATTCACAACAATATTGATCGATTGCTTCTACTCCCCTCTTTTCGCCATCATACTTTATGAAGCATCTATATACCTTCTTAGACATATGCCGAGAATGTATCTATATTTTATGATTAATGGTCGTAAGACGAATGGCCTGCATTAGTAAGACATTTTTATCTTGTTGCCACAGATGGATTTTTATGAAAAAAATATATTTCATACAATATTGTATTGTGCATTAAATACCTAAAAATTGAGGTTGTCGCCCTCTTGCAAATAATAAAAAAAATATTTTAAACAAAAAAAAAAATTTTTAGGCCTTTGTAAATAAGTTAGAACCTTGATTTTTTTTAGGGTTCCGTAGCCAAATGGCAAAAAACGGAACCCTTATAGATTCGTCATGTCCGTCTGTCTGTCCGATTATGTCACAGCCACTTTTTTCCGAAACTATAAGAGCTATACTGTTCAAACTTGGTAAGTAGATGTATTCTATGAACCGCATTAAGATTTTCACAAAAAAATAGAAAAAAACAATAAATTTTGGGGGCTCCCGATACTTAGAACTGAAACTCAAAAAATCTTTTTTCATCAAACCCATACGTGTGAGGTATCTATGGATAGGTCTTCAAAAATGATATTGAGGTTTCTAATATCATTTTTTTCTAAACTGAATAGTTTGCGCGAGAGACACTTCCAAAGTGAAAAAATGTGTGTCCCCCCCTGTAACTTTTTAACAGAATGAAAAACCTAAAAAAAATATATGATATACATTACCATGCAAACTTCCACCGAAAATTGGTTTGAACGAGATCTAGTAAGTAGTTTTTTTCATACGTCAAAAAATAAAAATATTTTTTTTTCCATCAAACCCATACGTGTGGGGTATCTACGGATAGGTCTTCAAAAATGATATTGAGGTTTCTAATATCATTTTTTTCTAAACTGAATAGTTTGTGCGAGAAACACTTCCAAAGTGGTAAAATGTGTGTCCAAAGTGGTAAAATGTTGAACGAGATCTAGTCAGTAGTTTTTTTAATACGTCATAAATGGTACGGAACCTTTCATGGGCGAGTCCGATGTGTTCTGAGACATTTCTTATTTTATTGGCCTCGGTATGTAATCTACCATGGCTGTACGTAAACAACTACTACGTAAACATTCCTATTATGAAATACGCAATACTGCATTAAAATAGTACATTACGATACAAGTGCGAAAAATAGGAAATTCGAAACGAGTGGCGATAAATTAAAACACGACCGAAGGGAGTGTTTTAAATCGACACGAGTTGCGAATTACCTATTCGCACATGTATCGTACAACGTTTTACAGTACATATGGCCCTTTAAATGTTCGACACAGTAACATAATATGCTACTTCTCGCACTAGTGCTATAAAGTAGCCCCATATGTACTGTAAAAGATTTTATATATTTTTGTTTTTTTATCTAAACCAAGGGGATTCCAGGCTTGAAATATTGTAAAATGATATCTTATAATAAGACCAATTACCAATTAGAAAGGTATACATTTCAGCCAGGGGCAGTTTCACTATAGGATTGCGGCTAGACCCTTTATAACCGAACTGGCGACCCGCCCCGGCTTCGCCCGGGTCACACGAATCCTTAACAAATATTCCTAAACCTTCCTCAAAAATGACACTATTAATAGGTGAAAACCGAATGAAAATCCATTTAGTACTTAATTTCTAAATTTATCGCGAATACACGTACACCCACAACAACGCGGGGACTGTATTTTATGAAATATAATGATTTCGACTGTTATTTGAATACGACATTACATCCGTACAACTCCCGGAGTTAACACAATTAATACAATTATACTCATTATTACTAAAAAAAACAAAAACACTCAACATATTTTACTTCAAACCAAAGAGCATATATTTATATTTGGAATTTTCCATAACGAATACAGTTTTAAACTAAGTGCATTGCTGCCAACTTACAAAATATTCATTTGGTTGCATAGTAAAAATAATTACATCATAAGTCAGAAACACACGCATGTGACACCCTTAATATAGCAACACCCATAGACTACGAAGACCGCTTAGCGTTGCTTGTTAGTCTCCGTAGGCTACGGTGGCCAAAATCGAGAAAAAACTGTCCAAAAATTGAATTTAGTAAGTAGCAAGTACCAGGGCCTCATGAGTTACGAGGAGGTGTCGCCGCCCGGCCGGCCGCGGCCCGGGGCGGGCCGGGCGCAACAAGGTATGCTCGCGCGTCTTGGCTATATACTTTTGCTTTGTTTACCTAAATTAAGATTTATTTTTGTTGACTCGTAGGAAATAGTACATTACGATACAAGTGCGAAAAATAGGAAATTCGAAACGAGTGGCGATAAATTAAAACACGACCGAAGGGAGTGTTTTAAATCGACACGAGTTGCGAATTACCTATTCGCACATGTATCGTACAACGTTTTACAGTACATATGGCCCTTTAAATGTTCGACACAGTAACATAATATGCTACTTCTCGCACTAGTGCTATAAAGTAGCCCCATATGTACTGTAAAATATTTAGTAGCATATTATGTTACTGTGTCGAACATTTAAAGGGCCATATGTACTGTAAAACGTTGTACGATACATGTGCGAATAGGTAATTCGCAACTCGTGTCGATTTAAAACACTCCCTTCGGTCGTGTTTTAATTTATCGCCACTCGTTTCGAATTTCCTATTTTTCGCACTTGTATCGTAATGTACTAGTATGCAACGTTGTATAATACTACACAGCACTAACTACTATTATAATTTTGTCACAGATTTTTAAATTAAACTACCATTTTGTACTCTCCATTTCCACAGATAAAATACGTCCAACTGCCAGCAGACGCGACCATCCTGTCACCACACAAAGCGGCCATGAAGGCCAAGAGCAAAGTGGTCCGAGCCGCCGCCGGGACCGGGACCGGCACGGGCACCGGGACCGGTACCGGTACCGGCGCCACCGGCAACCGGCCCGGCGTTAAGATCATCATGAATAAGGCTAGCTTCGCCAAGCTGTTGGCTACTGCGACGAGGGCGCACGGATCGGGAGATAATGAGGTAATATATACCAGTTTATTTTACTTTCTACTTGTCAATATTGTTCCGTGTCCATGAAGGCCAAGAGCAAAGTAGTCCGAGTCGCCGCAACTGAGAGCGGTCCTGTAAACATGACTGAGAGAGAACACGTGGGTCAGGGGATGACGAGGTAATGTATAATTGCACTTATTACATTAATTATTTGTTGCCACTGATTGTTTTTGTTTAAACTGTACTTAGTGGTGGAAACCTGTAATTGGTGTTTTGTATCACATGTATAAAACCTATAGACGACCGGTCTAGCCTGGCTGACGGAGGAATTCAGCATGTCTTATTGAAATTGAAATTTAATTGTGCTGTGTTTTTCTTTCTCTTTTCAATCTCCTTAAGTAATTTTCAAATTTAAAAAAAAGTTTATCTGGCCTTCACGTTAAAATGTAGGTATAGTGAAATAGTGATAACCACCGATTGTTTATGATAATCTGTATTCTTTTGGCGGCGAGTTAACAACAACACATATTCTTAGTATTGAACTTGGCTCCCGTTTCAGATTTATGTTTGTGTTGGGATTACTAACTACAATTCCATTTCAGGAATCAGGAATCATCTTTTCCAATATTACAATTACTAGTAATTGGGTATCAATGTCGATTCCACATTACAGGAATGGATTACTTGATTCCTTTCAGATTACTCTAATTGTATTGTATTGTATTTATTTATTTGCAAAGAATAAGTAGGTGCAAAAGTGTCTTAGGTGGTAAGTGACAATTGGTAGCTTATTCTGCTATTTGTACTAAACAGGTTGTACTAGCATGCAAAAATCTTAAAACTACTACAAATCTTTTACACTATAATAGCTTTTATCAGATAATAGCTTCATTAATTAAATCTATGTACAGGCAGTTCTCTTATAGATTTTGGTAACATGTTAAAAAGCTTCATGCACATAACGAAACAGTGATTCGAATATAATGCTGTCCTGGGAACACAATTAAAAACCAACCTTCCAGGATCCTGTTGATTTCTGGTAGAGGCGCTTTCAGCTGTTGTAAATAAATACATATGCCTCTTTACAAACATGCAGATTTCTAAGATGTATAAACATGGCAGCGGTAAGATCCTACGTCTTTTGAAAGATGGTTTGCATGTCTTGTATGGGGTTAGATTACAAATAGCACATATACATTTTTTCTGTGCTACGAATGCAATGCTAAAATTCGTACAGTTTCCCCACAAAATAAGCCCATATCTTAACACTGAACTAATATACCCATGATACGCGATTAACGTCGTATGTAAACCTGATGAGCGTCTTAACTTGCGTAGCACATAAACAAATCTATTTAGTTTACAACGGATCTTTTCTATTTGTGCTTGCCCATCCAAGTGTTTATCTAAAACTATATATGTAAAGAAAATCGTGACACCTAACTATTTTCTTAATGTTACCCTGAACGCGTCTAGCTGTTTTAGCCATAGAGTTTACCACCTGTCATGAATGACAGTGATGACATTGACATTCATGATTGGCAAAATATGAAAAGATTGTTCATTACTATAAAATAGATATAATTGATTTTGTGTAAAACAACATTTAAAGCCTCTATTTCAGGGTTTTGTTATTTCTTCTTTATTTGTCAGGGTTATGTTGTTTTACACAAAATCGATTATATCTATTTTATAGTAATGAACAATCTTTTCATATTTTGCCAATCATGAATGTCAATGTCATAACTGTCATTCATGACAGGTGGTAAACTCTATGGCTAAAACAGCTAGACGCGTTCAGGTTAACATTAAGAAAATAGTTAGGTGTCACGATTTTCTTTACATATATATAATATATTATATTGTTATAAATAAAGCTATATTGTGACTACCGACGTAAAAGTGTATTTATGTCTTTTAGGTTAAGAACAATCAAAATTATTTTGACATTAATTAATGTAATTTAGTCAGAATGATATGATTACTCGAGATTACTCGAGGTACGATTACACTTGTAGTTAGATTCCAACTATAGACCAATTGCTGTACTATCTGTCATAAATAAAAATAATTAAAACAAAAATAATCTGTGCGAACTTTGAACACAATTTTTGACTCTGTTACTTTGTTTGGACTAGTTAGGAGGTGAACATATCAAAAGTCCCCGGCCCTAGCCCTTGAGCTGGGGAGGGGGGAGAGGGGGGTTTGAAGATCCCATTTTTTGGTTTTTAGATTATACCTCGGATACTAGGAGTCTTAGCGACATACAGAAAACCGCCTATAGAAGCCTAATATTGGCCATTTTGTTCGCGACGCGAATCACCAAACCGTGAGGTGCGGGACGGGTGCTCGCGGCGTTGCGATTGGTCGCTCCAAACATGGCGCGCTGGCACGTGCATTCGTAGGGATGGGACATGTTCATTACGGGAAGTGGTACTGGTACCAGTCATACCGTAATTTATCGTGGTAATATATTGTCGTAAAATTGTTATCAATAAAGTCTACAGAAAAATTACTTGATATAATTTTTAAGAAAAAAAAACCGACTTCAATGAGGGAGACCGGTGAAAGTTATTGTTGATTTTGGATTTCATACAATGAAATTAAAAAGACAGCGTCCTACGCCTAAATATGTAGAAAAGAAGGTGTTCACGCGAAACGGAACGGTTAACATGATTACCGGACGAGTAGAGCTACGTCACGGACCAAGTGTCAAAAAATAACTCCACATCATCGTATATCTGTCAATACCTACTTATATCTCTACAACGGAACTTTGCGTGTCATACACATTTTGTATTTTTTTATAATTTTAATTAAATATCTACAAGTTTAAACTACGACTTCTTATTGTTTGTCCTTTCGTGGACAGAAGGTAACATGTTTTTTTTTGCCACTGCACCCACCTTGACACATTTCAGATTTGCCCTATGGTTGACTGGTAAGATACCCGCAATAGGGTATTCGACTGTATTATGTATTAAAGCACTCTTTATTTATACTATATTGTTTTATTAGTATTGAACTCTACCAAAATTTTGGTGGTAAAGCTACTGGGGAAAAAAATCCCACCTTTTACCAACTTGGTGATAACTAGTGGGAATAACCCGTTTTTCCACTTCTGAACATTTGCCATTCTCCATTATTTTTAGTATGTTATTGACACAATGAAAAGCTAGGTTTTCCTTTTGCAAAACTTGCAAAAATATTTTTTTTTAAAGCGAAACCTATAAACCTAAAATATATTATGCTAAAGCGATCGACATCAAAATTAAAGTGATTTGTTAAGATTTAGTTAGTGAAAAACGTTTTCTCCCGAAGTGGAATTTCATGGAAAAAGTACCTTCGCTAGGATCGCAAAGCTATTCTTCCCTCTAAAACCGTTGAACCGATTTCGTTGAAATGTGCTATAGAGATAGTTGGAGTCCCGGGACAGGACAAAGGATAGTTTTTATAACCAAAATCATCTTGTGTAGGTGTGAAAAGTGGGGTGGAAGTTTGTATGGGGAATCAATGACCGTTGAACCGATTTATATAAAATTAGGGATGGTTTACATTTTTTATTTAGTTCAAAATTATACCAAACATGTCTTTAAACCTAAACAGAAACAGTATTAACCTCAGGAATTCAGCTTCGGAGTAGAAGCTGAATTGTCCCCAATCCCCATTTCACACATTTTTGATATAAAATCTATCTTATGTCCTGTCTCGGAATTCAAAATATCTCTATACTAAATTTCAACTAAATCGGTTCAGCGGTTTAAGCGTGAAGAGGAGTAAAAAAAAGGTATTTGTTTAAAGTTTATATGTTTTCTCTTCTGAATGGTGTCAATGTGATACCATAATAGAATTTGGCGCTCCCGATTTATACGAAAACAATACCAAACATGGCCCGGTAGCTTCACTAATGTAGATATCAAGATAAAATTGAGAGCCCGAAAATAATCTTTCAATAGAGGATATCTCGAACACTATTCAAGGTATCGAAAACTTGACTGATATAAGCTTCCAAGATATAAGTGAATAACCGAAAATTATCATCATATTAATTTCAACCAATACGCGGCGTTTAATTAGAAGGCAACGACCGAACCTACGAATAATACGTTCTTTTGTATTGAATTTTTTTTTTTTTTTTTAATTTATTTAGGAAACAAACAGTCACATATTAATATATATAAGCTTAAGTGATAACAACCTTTAGTTCCATTGAAAATAAAAGTATACATAGTAAATTACGGATCGAAACAGGGAAGGTGTTAGGCATCTTCTTGTCTGTCACGCGTACAGGGACTTCAAAACATCGGTAGGTAATTAATAAATGCATGACATAGTACAGAGTTTAAAGTGGTATACAAAATAATTAAAAATACATGTATCGCTATAGTTGTTATGCGTGCAAATAATATATAGTTACTAGGTACTTAAAAGAAAACGTACAATATTTATAAAGAAAAGATTGAACTTCGCAGAATGCTACTGTATTTACAAAATGATAATGAAAAAATATCTAAATTTGAAAATTTATCATTGTAATCACGACAGGCTCGTCTAAAAAAAGTATGCTTGGCAAAATTAGAGCCACAAAAGCTAATATGGAATGTTTGGGGGTGGCGAGTGGGAATACGACGAGGCAATTTAAAAATAATTTTTTCAAGAAGATCAGGAGAGTCAATATAGTTATTTAAAAGCTTATATAAAAACATTTGGTCTATATATACGCGGCGTCCGACTAATGGCGTGAGACCGTGCCGTATGCTGGTACTTTCAGACAGATTCAAACCATGGCGGAAGTTAAGTGACTTTAATAATTTATTTTGAATTCTTTCAATTCGCGTTTTATGAACTGTATATTGGGGAGTCCAAACGATGCAACCGAATTCTAAAACACTACGGACGTAAGAGGAATATAATATCTTTAGAGTATTAGGGTCTTTAAAGGGTTTAGAGAGCCGAAGTATCAAACCCAACTGCTTATAAGCTTTTGCAGTAATAAGATCTATATGTGAAATAAAATTGAGCTTTGAGTCTAAAGTGATACCTAGGTCTCGAACTAAGGAAACTCTAGTTAGTTGCTTGCCTAAAAAGTTATAGTTAAATAAAAGGGGTACACGCTTATGGGTGAAAGTGATACACTTGCATTTATCAGGGTTGAGTAGTAGTTGGTTGGAGTTGCAGTAGGTAGCAAAACTGTCAAGATCACGTTGTAGTTCAAGGCAATCGTTGTTTGTTTTTATAATTTTAAATATTTTTGTATCATCAGCGTAAACAAGATGCCTTGAACTATTAAGTGATAAACCTATGTCGTTAATATATAGGATAAATAAAAGTGGTCCTAAATGCGAACCTTGGGGTACACCTGAATCAATGGTCAAGTATCTTGAAGTAAAGCCTCTTAGAGATACTGCTTGGCTACGATTTTGTATGTAAGATTCAAGCCATCTATGAAGATCACCGTGTATACCAAGATCATATAATTTTTGAAGTAGGTGGGCATGATTCATTTTATCAAATGCTTTTGAGAAATCGGTATACACGGCGTCAACCTGATAACCATTGTCTAGAGCATTCAAAATAAAATCTGTAAAAGTAATAAGGTTGGTGTCGACACTTCGACCACGAAGAAATCCGTGTTGATTTGGAGAAATAATGCGAATAACACAATTAGTTAGTTCCGAGGTCACAATTTTTTCAAATATTTTGCCAAAAATGCATAATTTGGATATAGGTCTGTACTGTGTCACGTCGTGTTTATCCCCACTTTTGTGTATTGGTGTTATTAGAGCCGTTTTCCAAACAGATGGAAAACAACCCTCGGTCAGCGATTTATGAAAGATAATAGTAAGAGGTATAGACAGTTCTTTACTACAACGGGATATTAAGATAGGATGAATCTTGTCAGCCCCAGCACCTTTGTTAACATTAGTGTTTAATGAAAAAATATTCAAATCTGGTTCCATTCATTCAACTAGCAACATTTACTGACTTACCCGTTTTTATTAATAAAACTCAAATGAGGGTGGATGAGAAAAAATCAGATTTGACGTTAGTGATTAAGCAAAATTGTTCTCTCGCTGTTTCTTTTAATAAATTTTTGGGTTTTAAAGTGTAGTTTTAACATGTTTGGTCCTTCTAGAACTGGATTGTGAAAGTGTAATAAGTGCTAAAAACAATAGTGTAAAAGGCTAAGTGTTAATTACTGCGAGTTGGTAAGATTAGACTGTAAATATTAACTTTGATTTCGTGCACCAGTGAGGTTAGAAACCTTTATGAACTATTTCACTAATTTGGACATTTAAACAGTGCGAAACTAATTTTGGACTGCTGATACTTGAACAATATTAATTTATAATAATAATAAGAAAGTGTTTCAAACTAATGCAATTTCGTTACGTGAACTTTTGTGATTAGAAACTTTGATTATTTTAAACTGCATATTTATAGACTATTTCGCCAGATATAACTTCACGTAAATTGAACTCGAGTATATACGGGAAAGTGGACTTTGAACTTATTTTGTTGTGAATTCTTGTTATAAACGTAAACAATGGCTCAACTTTGTGAATCACAAAAAACGTTATCGGAACGTATTTCTAAGTTACAAAGTAATACTAAAAAGACGTCTAAATCAAGATATACACTTGGCTACTTACAAACACGTTTAGAAACATTAGAAAGTTATTGGTCTAAGTATCAAAATCAATATGAGATGATTCAATCAACAGTTACGAAAACTGAACTGGAGCAATTACATTTTAATGCTGAAAGTCTGTACGAGGAAACTGAAGACATATACCTGGAATTTAAGGGATTATTAAAGGATTATTTGTTGGAATTTTCGAAAGGTCAAGGTCAACCACAATCAAATAATAGTGCGCATAGTTTTTTATCAACAAATGATGGCGAGACCACCCCTATTAGAACTAAATTACCTCCTTTATCTATTCCAAAGTTCGCCGGTAATTATAACGACTGGACAAGTTTTAAAGATTTATTTAAGGCTCTCGTGCATAACAACGTACATCTAACAACTATTGAAAAACATCATTATTTGAAAACTAGTTTATCGGGAGAGGCTGAACAACTTCTAAAACATTTTGCACTCACGGAGGCTAATTACGATAAGGCTTGGAGCACACTTGAGAGTAGATACAATAACAAACGTATGATTGTCACTACAATAATTAGCCGCCTTTTAAATCAAAAGAAGATGAACACAGAATGTTTTAAAAGCTTAAAGGAAATTTTAGATACTACGAAGGAATGTTTGAATTCTCTCGATAATCTCGGCGTGGATACCTCCACATGGGACGCAATTATCGTACATTTAGTTGTATCCAAGTTGGACTTAGAGACACACAAACAATGGGAACAGTCACTTGGATCATCTCAAGATATACCCACATTTACCTGTCTGTCATTATTTTTAGAAAATCGTTTCCGGTCTATGGAAATGGTAAATGTCACTCACAAAAAAGACCAACCGCAGAAAAAAGACTTAGTTAAATATTCCACAACCCAAAAACCCACAAATATGAAGTCATTTGTCACAGAAGTAAACAGCGAATGCACTTATTGCTCACAAAACCACTATATTTGTCATTGTAAAGAGTTCGCCGCATTAGATGTTCCTCAACGTCAGGATTTTATTAAGAAGAATGGCATTTGTTTTAATTGCCTTGTAAAGGGTCACTCCGTTAATGCGTGTAGGCAGAGCACCACCTGTAGAAAATGTAGTCGACGACATCACACTCTGTTGCACTTCACAAACCCTAACAAGACCACATCAGTGCCTGAAAACGATACAGCAACACCCAGTACACCTGAAACAAGCCAAACCACATCAACCGTAGTTTACAAGGCTGAGGTTGACAGCGACAGTGAAGAAGTTATTTTGGCAACCGCGCGAATTGCAGTTAAGGCAAGGAACGGCGACACGATAGTCTTGAGAGCACTGATTGATCCGTGCTCGCAGTCCAACTTTGTTACTGAAGCGACAGCTCAACTGCTTAATCTCGAGCGCACTTCAGTCAACGGAAAAATCACTGGCATATCTCCTGTACCAATGACAACCAAATCACAAGTTGAGTTGAACTTTCATGCCATTAGAAATCCATCACACATAATTACAGCTAAGGCGTACGTCCTTAGACGAATAAATTCGAGATTACCATCACAAGAGCTCCCATCTGATACCTGGCCTTCTTCTGAGATTTCAGACCTTGCGGATCCACACTTTCACAAGCCAGAATCTGTCGACGTGCTCTTAGGTGCCGTTGTATACGCACATATTATTCTTGGTGGAGTAGTAAAACATAATGAGTCTCTGGTCGCTTTGAACTCACGATTGGGCTGGCTGGTATGCGGCGAGGTTGCGCCGTCGGGCCATCAGTCACACAACGTTATTGTTATGCATACACAAGTCGAAGTTGATCAGTTACTACGTCAGTTTTGGGAGATCGATGAATATTCACCAAACGCGAAGCCTCTGTCACAGCCTGAGATGCAGTGTGAAGAGCATTTTAAGAAAACTCACACTCGAAACACTGACGGTCGATACGAGGTTCGCCTACCCTTCAAGGACGAAGACGCTCCAAATTTAGGCAACTCCAGACAACTTGCTTTAAAGCGCTTACATCAGATGGAAAATAAGTTTAAGCGCCGACCCGAGTTTCACGAAGAATACTGCAAGTTCATGAACCAATATGAGTCACTCGGTCACATGGAGGTCGTCCCTGAGACAGAAAAGAAGAATAAAGCTTATTACCTACCACATCATGCTGTTCTTCGTGCCTCGAGCCTCACCACAAAACTGCGCGTAGTTTTTGACGGAAGTGCTAAACCTGCAGATGGAAACTCACTTAACGATGAGCTACTCATCGGCCCACCGCTGCAACAAGATATACGAGATTTAGTAACACGGTGGAGACAACATAAGTACTGTCTAGTAGCCGATATACAACAAATGTACCGACAGATACTTATCTCAAAACAAGACACTGATTACCAAAGAATCTTGTGGCGTGAGTCATCGGAAGAGCCGATTAGAGAATATCGGTTACTTACCGTTACATATGGCAGTTCTTGTGCTCCATATCTTGCCATAAGGACACTTCATCAACTTGCAGAGGATGAACGTGGAGATTTTCCTGAAGCTGAACTTCTCAAAACTGATCTCTATATGGACGATTTAATGACGGGCTCATCTACCGAAGAAGACACTCAACGGCTTCAATGTCGCTTAACTGAACTATTTAAACGTGGTGGTTTTCTTCTACATAAGTGGTCGTCTAATAGTGAAAAAGTTTTAAGCGAGATTCCCGATTCGCAAAAAGCATTACAAAGTTCAGTGAATATTAAAATGGATGATTCGGTGAAAGCTCTAGGCATAGCTTGGAAACCACAAAGTGACATATTTGAACTGGTAGTTAACTTACCTCATGACAACGACGTTGTCACAAAACGAAGTGTGCTATCTGCGATAGCAAAAACGTTTGACCCTCTGGGTTGGCTAGCACCTTGTGTGGTTGTATTAAAAATGTTTATGCAGAAGTTGTGGCTGGCCGGCCTAGACTGGGACTCTGAACTTCCCGAAGACCTGAAAACTGAATGGCAGACTTACCTGACTAACTTCGAACACATGCAGGCCATTCAGCTTCCACGTTGGTTAGGGATTACAAATAATGT